>NC_064858.1:41456247-41541247 GCF_024139225.1 Suncus etruscus
ATGACCTAATTTGTCAGAACTAGTTTCATTGCAATTAGAAGTCCAATTCATTTTGCTGTAAGAATAAAAATACATTTATTGATAGCTTAAGGTACAGGATCCTTTGTCTCCAAAGTTAGTCATAGCTGGATCCAGAGTTCAAATAATTTTTTCTAAGACCTGTTCTTATACTTTCTCCTGTCTAGACTATGCTTCCTATCACATTGGCTTTACTTTCAGTTAGGTACAGGATGGGTTGGCTCCTGTAGCTCGAGGTTGTGTATATCTTACCTGGTTTACTGTTGTATACACAAAGGTAGTCTCCTTTCTCATAATCCTTGGGAAGGGCCTGATTTAGTCATCTTGGGGCATATATACATTCACCCATATATTAATTACAATTGAGGAGATGGGATTTCCATGATTTTTCAGATGTGGATCCTCTGTATACCCATGAAGCCAGAGAAAAGGGCCATTCCCCAAATGATATCAAAATCCTATTATAGAAATTATATAATAAGAGTGAACAGATGTGAAACAGGGAAAACCAACAAGCATATAATCCATAGCCTGTTTTTTAAGCTCAAGTACATTCTCAGGCCTTTCTTAAACTCTCATCATTCTATGGTGACTTTCCTGGAGACCCCAGTCCACATTCCCTTATAGGGTTGAATATGATATTGGATATTCCTCCTATGTGTCTTCTACTGAATCTAGGTAATATAGGATATAGGGTGAAACTTGGTAAGGCTATCAACAGTAGATATCTCATTGAATGTCTATTCCTTATCTAAAGCCCAGTAAAATAAAATGGAAACTAAACATGAGGGAATGCTTTGAGGGATAAATGAGAAAGTTACAAAGGTTAGCAGGTGGTTCGGCACATTGAAAAAGTGGGCCATAGAGACAAAGACCATGGGTCAAATCTGTTTGTGTGGGGTCAATTATATTTGTGTGTTTGGGTGCCTGTATGTCTATCTGAGTTGCCTCCAAGATTGGGTAGGAGGCAAAGATTTGCAATATTTTGGGTGAGCTATTCATTTATTATATTTATCACTGTTTGCTTGATGGTCAGGACTCAAAACTCTCTATTTTTCTTCTTCTACCCTGTGTATGTGAGCACTTTGCTGAGTGGCTAACACAATCATAATGTTTTTAATTGGGTGAAATTGTGCTATAGATGTTAGGAAGTCAAGAGATCTGAGTTCTAATCAAATCTCTTGATCATGGCCAAGCTAAGTAGTCATACCAAGAGAAAAGTGAGCAAAATAACAGCTAATTTCATCTAGTGTCTCTGGTTCACAATATTGACATTCCTGGCTCACTCACAATGACCTTGTGAGATAATCTAAATGCTATAGAGCAATTGTTTTAAGGGTAAATCTAAGTAAACAGTTTAGTATAACCAAAATATCCTTGGAAACTTTGATAAATCACATCTCCAAAAATGTTTAAAAGGTTTTATGATTGAAACCAAATATAGTAATGCTTGCAAACTACGTGGTATGGAGATAATAGCATTGTATATTTGATGAACATACATATTTCAAAGTACAATATTAAAACAACCCACTTTATGTATTCAATATAGCAAGATTTGGACAACCAAGAGGATAAAAAATAAAGGGCCACATCTTTAGTACAGTATCATTACGGACCTCTGAGTGAACTATCAAGGTAGTCTTCTGGATTATTTAAATAATTGTTTTAATTTTCTCTCTTTGTTTTTATTATATACAAGTGAGTAAATTTATGTCAATTGAATATGTGGTATATATTTTTTAAATATAATTTTTATTTTGATCATAGTGGCTTACATATTGTTGACAATATTTTAGGTACATATTTACATAAAATCAGGGGGGCTTCCCATCCCCAAATTGTCCTCCCTAACCCTCTGTTTTTGTCCTTCCTCCCATTTCCTCTTCCCTCCCCCTCAGGGCGGCTAGAATATATGGTCCCCTCTGTATCTAACCTACTACTTAGTAGTCTTGCATCAGTTTGGTCTTGCTGCCTCCCTTATTTCCCCCTGTAAGTGGGGGCAGGGCTAGCTAGTTCAAGTTACGTGGTTTTGCCTGAAAAAGAGAAAGTAAATAAACTGGGGTAAGGGTCTAATACCCCGAAAATGGGTAGAATCCTTCTAGAGGTTCTCATCATCAATTTGGGAAGTGAATGAGAACAAGAAGGTGAATATTTTTATTCAATTAAAAGTATTTATTATTGGGGGCTGGCAAAGTAGAAGTACAGCAGATAGGGTGCTTGTATTGCATGTAGCTGACCTGGGTTGGATTTCTGGCATCCTTATGGTCCCCTGAGAATCATCTCTAGGAGTAATTTCTGAGTGCAGAGCCAGGAGTTATTCCATAAGAATTTCCAGATGTGGTAACCAAACCCCCCAAAAAGTATTTATTATGTATTTGGAAAGTGTTGGGGCTGGCAAGGTGGCGCTAGAGGTAAGGTGTCTGCCTTGCAAGCGCTAGCCAAGGAAGGACCGCGGTTTGATCCCCCCGTATTCCATATGGTCCCCCTAAGCCAGGGGCAATTTCTGAGTGCTTAGCCAGGAGTAACCCCTGAGCATCAAACGGGTGTGGCCTGAAACACCAATCCCAAAAATTTGTAAAGTGTCAAGCATGAACTTGGTGCAAGGATGCAGTGATGAATAATAAATACATGACTTCTAGACTATTGAGATTGATTGTCTTTTCTTTCTTGTATAAATCAAGAAACCAAAGTTTAGGTGAGTGATGGCCAAAAGTTGCCCAGCCCAAAAGTAGCAAAGCTGGAATTTGAACCTCTGAATTTTCCCCAATTATCACTCACTGGCTTTTCTGGAAATCAAAGTCACTTCAAAAGTGAAATTCAGAGTTCTGGAGTTCATGAAACAGCCTACGCCTTCCCCCGAGTGCGCATCATCACCACGGCTGTGGACAAGCGCGTCAACGACCTGTTCCGCATCATCCCTGGCATAGGGAACTTCGGAGACCGCTACTTCGGGACTGACGCAGCCCCCGACGGCAGCGACGAGGAGGAAGCGGTGCCCGCGAGCTAGGAGTGACCCTCCAAACAACGCTGCTCCCAGAAGTGACTCAATAAAAGCTGTTGCCTATATAAAAAAAAATACAGTACTCTGGAATAGGCCACTGGAGTTGGAAGTTGAGATCTGGAATTGAGTTCATAATTGTATTGAATTGTTCCTTCTAGAAGTGAGATGGGCTGGAATGGAATGGAAATAAGAGCATTTTGCTTCAGAGGAGCTCAAACCCTATCCTGCCCACAATCCATCATGGTTAGCCAGCTTTTTCAAGCCTCTGATTGATTACAAAGAGTTGATACTGTCTGGTACAAGTAGCTGAGCTAAGGCTTGCAAGAGCTGCACTCTAACCCTAGAAATTACTGGCCAAATATAAACAAAGTTTTCCTAAGAGTTCTTTTTAGGTACGAAGACTGATTCTAAGACTGATTCCCTATTGTATGTTAGCTGATGTACATATATTCCTGTGCCATGTATATCTCTAGTGGAAGGAAGCCTCTGAGAGCACGGTGCCCTCTCTCCGAGAGTGTGAGATCTTCTCTACCACCATGATCCTTTAAAAGGTCATGGTTTGTCTTGGCATCTAGTGTGCTGACCCAGCCCATCCCAGGCTGACTGATGATGCCAGACCCATGATGGCTTCTAAACTAGGCCCACTCCTTAGGGGCAATTAAAGAACAATCTTTCTATTGTTGACTCCTCTTCTATTTGCTGAGCCAGGTAGGTCTGATACTCTTTGCTCAGCTTTACATTTTTCTTTTTTTTTCTTTTTCTAGTAAAGTAAAATAGTTATAGTAAGAAAATATGAAACAGAAGAGAGGGAAAAGAAATTTTATAAAATAAATGAAAGAAATGACACTTCACAAATTAGGAAGCAGATGATTCTGGATTAGAGAGCTATTTTACTCAGTTTCATTAAAGACACGTTATCACAGTGAACCCCCAAATTAGAATTAATGCTTTTCAATTGCTCCTCTTTGGAAAAGTTAAAAAAAAGTATCAGCCACCCCTTCCAAATGGCTTCTCACATAGGTTTGGTGTATTTACCCTTTTAAGAAATGCCCTTAACGGTATTTTAATAATGCTTTCTATGCCTAGAGACCAACAAGAAAAACTTAATATTTACCAAAGTGACTGCTAGAGACTTAATGATGGGCTAAGGATCAGCTACTGGCAGGATATGTAGTGGGTAAGGGCTGTGTAATTACCAAGCAAATTCATCATTATTTCTGTCTTATAAGCCAGAATATGTGTTAAATAATACTTTGGGGCCACTGAAAGTAATTACTGAGCCCTATCTCCATAAGACCATATAATTATCTTACAGCTGCCCTGTGTTTACTAAGCAAATTTATGCAATTATTATCTAAAATCCAGACCCTGCCCTCTGAGCCACAAAAGTGCACCCCAGGGCAAATCTGTGCCCAGAGAAGTATGGTGTGCATAGGGTCATGACAGGCTGGAGCCTCTGCTCCTTAAATTCCTGCATGCCCTCACACTGAGCCTCCAAAATACTGCAGTCTAGGTTTTGAGAGACAGATTATCTCCCAGGCCCAACACATTCCAGCTCAACTGGTTCCAATCTTTGTTGTTGCCCTTTGTAGACCTGCTGGTACCTTGCCCTGTGGCTGCAAAGGTTGAAACCAACTGTTGAGAAAAGAGCTTTGTTCAGGATGGGAACCATAGGTCTGTGTTGTTCAGGGACTGTTCCTGGTTTTATACTTAGAAGTGGCTACTGGTGATACTTGGAGAATTAGAGCAATGCTGGGGATAGAAAAAGTGGTAGACACTTTCAAGACACAGGGAAATGTTTTCAAAGGTTCACCTATGTCCCAAATGGTACTGAGTTCTAAATATCTGAGGCTTGAGTAGATATGTCTAGGTGTTTGGG
Source organism: Suncus etruscus (assembly GCF_024139225.1). Classification (NCBI taxonomy): domain Eukaryota; kingdom Metazoa; phylum Chordata; class Mammalia; order Eulipotyphla; family Soricidae; genus Suncus; species Suncus etruscus. The sequence goes on from NC_064858.1 coordinate 41,461,149, forward strand.
TTGGAGAGGTAGACAGTCACAGAGATAGGAACATCTCAGGGAACCAAAGCCTGCATAGCACCAAGGTCAAGAGCACAGAGAATAATGCCCAAAGACAACAGAAATGATGAGTGCAGTTAGGACAGAGAAGGACCATTCTGACAATGATAGTTGGAAATGATTATTCTGGACAAGAACTGAGTGCTGAATGGAGGTAAAGTGATGTGCATGATACCCTTTCTGTAATAATATTGCAAACTATAGTGCCTAAAAGTACAAATAAAAAGGAAGAAGAAAAGAGTGTGAGAGAGAATGAGAGAGAGACAGAAGGAAAGAGAGAAGAAAATGTCTGAAATTGATGTAAGCTTGGGTGAGGATGATGGGAGGGTAACTGGAGAAATTGATAGCTGGAAATAAACACTAGTGAAGAAGGGATGGATATTATAACATTGTATGACTGAAAATCAACAATCAACAGTTTTTAAAATCTGTATCTCATTGTGATTTAATAAAAAAAGAAAGAAAAGAGCATAGGCTCTGGAACCAGGCTGCTTGGTTTCTGATTTGTACATACAAAATCCAGTTCTTTAGAGGACCAATACTATATATTATAATATATATATTAATTTTCAATATATGTCCAGGATGGCAGTCTTTACAGCTGTACTGTAAGTTATAGCCTCATGAGGTCAATGCTCTTGTTCTACTCTTGCCATTGAAGAAGTCTCTGCACAAGTTTCTGAATCTTGGACATATAAAGATTCCAGCTGAGATTTATATACATATGTATATGTATATTTTGTTTAGTTATTTTGAGGCCAGACCTGATAGTATTCAGGTCTTACTCCTGGTTCTATGCTCATGGATCACTCCTGGTGACTCAGAAGACTAGATGGGAAGTCAAAGATGGAACCTGGGTTAACTGAGTGTGAATCAAGTCCCTTACTCACTGTACCATCAATGGTCTGATCCCAGAGAATTACACTATCCATTACTTTACATGAATACATATTTTATTTTTATATATCCAGTTTTTATATATTCACATTTGTATATATATTCAATACAATGATCAATTATGTAACTTATAAAGTTATATTTTATTTTACTCAGTGAGTGAGAGGCATATTCACTCAGAAACCAGAGTTTACCCACAGACTTCAGGACCATAGAACCAGGTGACATGGGTAGAGCCAAATTGAGGGGCCAGTACAGACCCCAAAGTTACCCCTTGTTCTCCTGGCCATGAGATGGGGGTGAGCACAGGGAACTATGGGAAGAAAATCATGAATCTGTGAGCAGGCACCAGGCTTTATGGAGGTTCTGCCATTCATGCTGTATGGTATAGATTAGATGTTGCTCTCTCTGCTCTTGGGCCTTTGGATGGAGATTGACTGGGGAAGATTAGGTAGGTTCAGGGGTTTCTGTCTGCAAAGTTAGTGAGATGTTACCATGTTCTGGAAAGTATAAGACTGAGAGGAAAGAATGCAGAGATGTGGAATGAAGCTTTCTACTCTGAGCCTACTCAGTATTATCTCACCAACAAAGGCCACTACAATTGAAATCATTGGGAAAAAAGAGGAGCCAGGAAGTAGTAGAGACAAGATCTGGAGGTCCAAGTAAGGTGACAGATGCTGAGAGTGACATGACACTCCAAATTGTGCATCTGGGTGTCTTTGGGGGAATCATTGCAGGATTCTGCCCAGTGTGTAAAGCCCAACTGCAGAGTCCTATTCCACTCTGCAGAGCTCTGAGTTAGAGGAAAAGTGCCCGAGCAGGACCTAACATCCTGAACTCTGCCATTTGCTGTTCTTGGAACATGATAAACCAGAGAAGGATTAAGTCTACATCTTCTACCCCTTCTAGGTCCTTGGTATGTCAGGCCTTTCCAGGACTGTCTGGGAGCAGCGATTTCCTCCTGGACCATGCAGACAACTGCCTGCGTTTTAGTTAGCAGTGTCTACAGGGCATTGTGTTAACTTGTGTTGACCTCTGACTCTCCCATCCCCATCCCCACACTCTCCTGCATTTGAGTTTCATACCTTTTTGTGTCTCTAACACCAATCCCCAGCCCAGGCATGCAGTTAGCACTTGTTGCATGTTTGTTGAATGAATAGCAGTCATTTAATAAACACTTGTCACTTTTTGTTAATGTGTCCTTCAAAGGCCTGTTTGACCATATGGACAAGGCAGTGAGCCAAACCCCTACCTAGGCCAGATTTGACGTTTTTACATATGTGGTACATGAAGGGATGGGTGGGGTGAGGGAGCTGGATTTTGAAAGCTTGCAGAAGATTCAGATGGGTGAGTAAAAGACTAATTAATTCAAAACAAAGCAACAAAGGTCTACAGTGTTGGGGGCTTTCTGTGGGCCTGGTGTGAGTGGTTACCTTTTGATGAGGAGTTGGGGTTTTCAAGTAGGACCCAGGCTCTTTTGTTTCCAGCAGAACAGGCCTGAGTGGGCTTTAGGAAGCCTCAAAGCTAAAAGCTGTATTGTTCACTGCTTTTGTTCCGGGGGTCCCCCTGCTGGTCTCGGGTCACACACTTTGCTGTTTACTTGTGTGCTTAAACCCTTTCTTTCTATTAGCTAAAGATAAGATGTTTCTTCATTGTCAACTGTTCCTCTCCCGCCCATCCCTCACCCATGAATCCCCCCTTCACAGTGCTGTCATTCCTGCAGTCTCAGATGTTCCCTATGAAAGAGAATCTGGCCCAACTAGGCTGTAAGGTCAGTGGCCTGCACCTTCTCCCTAAAACCCCTTCTCTCTGGTGGGCTCTTACTGTGGAGAGGGGAAACAATTCCTAAGCTGGTTATTTAGCATTTTAAAGACTCCCTGCCCCTTCCCCCCCAACATCAGCAAGACTGTGTGGCCAATATTTTTGGATTCTTGTTGTTCAGAGAAGTTCAGAAAAGTGAGACTTAGAGAGGGCAAATGATCAGCTCATCATGGCATCCAGGGGAGAAATCAAAGATATGTTTTACCTCCTAAGTCTATGGCCTTTCTATTAGGTGAAAAGGAAGTTCACAAAGCCTCAGAGAGCTTAGCCTGAGAACCCTTGTTACAGTCATAAGCACACAGTACTCATTGTCATTGTATTTTAAGCTTTCTGGGTGATAGAGTCTGCTCACGTCTTGGGTTTGGCAATAGGATGGATGAGCGTGAGCTGGAGATTAATGAGAAAGCATGTTAAAGCTACATTTTTCCTAAATGATTCAACCAATGCTTGTCCACTGCATTGGGAGTTAGAACATTCCAGGCCTAGTATGTCCTCATTGGGTGCTTGGGGACCATGGAGAGGATCTCCCACGGTCCAATTCTCTAGCTGCTAAAGATTTTAGTCCCACTGGAACTTGTTGAACAAGGTTTGACAGAAAGCATATATCTCGTTGAATACTTTTAAAAACACTACTCACAAATAGGCAAAACGCAATAAAACTAACTCCTAGATCCAGTGAAAACTAGGGAGGCTTCTAGAGGGAAAGAAGAAGTAGGTGGAAGGATCGGGCATGGTGTCATTTTAGTGGCAGAATGACACTAGAATTTTACTAATAGAACTGGTGGCAATTATGTACATATGGAGCTATGATGATTTACCCATAAATCATATAATATCAATCAATGAAATTATTTAAAAATTAAAAGGAAGGAACATATTTCTAAGGGATTTGTGAGGAAATGAAGGTTGAGGTAGACCTTTAGAAATGATTTATGTTGGCACAGGGGACAAAGTGTATCTTGACCAGTGAGCATGAGAATTTGAGGTAGCACATTGGTGGGATGCTAATGTAAACTATACACAAATAATATAAACAAATTTTTATCAAGTAATTATTGTTTATAAGGGCTTGTTCTTAGAATCTTACATGACTGTACTCATAATCTATATGTAAACTCTATCAGATAGGTGTTAATATTGTCTCCTTAATAAATGATGAGATAGTGGCCGGAGAGATAGCATGGAGGTAAGGCATTTGCCTTGCATGCAGAAGGATGGTGGTTTGAATTCCGGCATTCCATATGGTCCCCCGAGCCTGCCAGGAGTAACCCCTGAGCGCTGCCGGGTGTGACCCAAAAACCAAAAAAAAAAAAAAAGTGATGAGAAAAGTTCAGAAAAGTTAATTAAATTACTTGAATTTTTCAACCATTAAACACAAGAACTCTGGGAATTTGACTTCAGAACCTAAATTCTTTTATTTTAAAATGGTTTTTTTTGAGGAGGTGCATATCAGGTGGTGCTCAGAGGTTAATCCTGGCTCTGTCCTTGGAAATTACTCCTGGTATGCTTGGGGCCATATGGGGTGCTGGAAATTGAACCTGGGTACACCAGCATGCAAGGCAACACCATCCCTGTTGAGATATTGTTCTGCTCCCCAAAAATACATTTTTTAAATTTTGGGCCATACCTGGTGAAGCTCAGGGGTTACTCCTGGCTATGAGCTCAGAAATTGCTCCTGGCTTGGGGAACCATATGGAACTCCGGGGATCCAATCATGGTCTGTCCTGGGTCAGCAGCATGCAAGGCAAACTCTCTACTGCTGCTCCATTGCTCCGGCCCCAATACATTTTATTTTTACATACATATTAGAGACCTAAAAAAATCTTTTCTTCCATCCCTCCCTCCCTCCCTCCTTCCCTCCCTCCCTCCCTTCTTTCCTCCCTCCCTCCCTTCTTTCCTCCCTCCTTCCCTTCCTTCCTTCCTTCCTTCCTTTCTTCCTTCTTTCCTTCTTTCCTTCCCTTCCTTCCCTCCTTCCCTCCTTCCTTCCTTCCTTCCTTCCTTCCTTCCTTCCTTCCTTCCTTCCTTCCTTCCTTCCTTCCTTCCTTCCTTCCTTCCTTCCTTCCTTCCTTCCTTCCTTCCTTCCTTCCTTCCTTCCTTCCTTCCTTCCTTCCTTCCTTCCTTCCTTCCTTCCTTCCTTCCTTCCTTCCTTCCTTCCTTTCTTCATCTTACCAGGTGATGCTCAGTTCTGGTTCTACACTCAGGGATCACTCCTGGCAGTGCTTGGGGAATTATAAGGTATTGGGATCAAACACGTGTATGTCACATGCAGAACCTTACCTGTTGTAATTATTCCAGATTCATACTTGTTTCACTGTACAAATTAAACATTTTATATATTTTGTAATAATCACCAGTTAGTTTATTTTAAATCCAAAGCTAATTTCATTATTTTTCTTTTAAATTTTGAAGTCAATTTTGCTTTGGCTTTGTATCACTTGTTTCAAAAGTACTTTCTTTCATACCTGTTATTTTTCAAATTTGTATCTATTGGACCTACTCCATACTTTGTGCCCCCTTCACTCAGCCAAAATCTTTACGCATGATTGAGATTATCCAGTATTTGTCTTTCTTCTCCTGCTTTATTTTGATTGTCTTGTACCTCCAACACCAACCATGTTGTTGCAAACAGTAAGATTTTATCTTTTAAAGAAATCTGAATTTCATTATGTTTTTATACCACCACTTTGTTTTTTATCTACCCATTCATTCATCATTGGGCACTTGTATATGACTAACATAAGTAACACTAATGTAAGTATGTGATGTAAGTAGACTAGATTATATGGTAAGTCTATTTCTAGCATCTTGAGAAATTATTGACTTTCAAAGACAGAACATAACAATTTTGGAAAAGCATCAGTTGTATAGCATCACATAATGTATGCAAAGAAATTTATGTATTGCTCATTGACATGCTAATTTTCTTAATGTATGTTATCCAGAGATATGCCGATAGATCTGCACCTAGGTTTTACATAGTTTAGTAACTAATGAAACACAGTTTAACAATTAACTGTTCTTAAAATAGGTTTTAATTTTGATTAACATCTATTAAAAACATTAAAGGAGATGTAGCTGATAAATCTAAAATGTCAGCTATACTTCTTAAGGTCCTCACTTAAAGTTTCACTTCTATTACCACTTTAAAAATCTCCCAAACTTCACAACTGTTCCTTATCTTCCATTACATCAATTCTTGGTCTTACTTCTCTACCAAAATCTATACTTAGACTCTTGCCTCTTGCTGTCTTTGAAGTCTTATGAATTTCTTGTCCTTCTATAAACTTTCTCTGGTGTAATCATTTGCTTCTTATTTTCTTACCCATATGTATCATCCTGATACATATAATAATATATAGGATATCAACTAAAAGACTTAAAAACACATTTTTGGAAAATGATACAACAAATAACCTTAGTTAAAGTTGTTTTGATAGGAGAGGTTGGAGGATAAGATAAAATGGATCACTCTACTGTATTTCCTTTTACTCTCTCCCTATCACAAGTGTGTGATTTATAAACATGTGGTAGATTTTAGAAATAAAGGGATGATAGACATGTGCCCAGCTTAGATGAGGGCTTATTTAGTGAGGATATCTGTAAGTAAACAGACACAGGTGAGATCACATACAATGAGAAGTAGACCACATGTAATGAGAAGTAAGTTTAAGCTCTAGGGGAGCACAACATAAGAGCTGGGAAGGTTGTTATTTATTTATTTATTTATTTATTTTTTACAGAGTCACCTTGCTATAATGCTGAGGACATACAATAGAATTGGAATTGAGATTCCCTTGGAAGGGAACCTGGTATTATTCCAGAAAACTAAGAGATAAGAAATTTGATACTTTCCATAAATAGAGCCTGAGCAGGTTCTTAACACACATTTGTTATGTGAAAAACAAAAAACGTTTGAAAGTAGATTGGAGTGATACGCCCAATGAGCAACTGCCACAATCTTAAGCAAAAGAGAAATTTGAATCTACTCTCTGTTGGAAACCCAGATTATCCCCCTTGCACTGGGTCTATTTTCTTCCTGCATAGTAATGACTCACTCTGCTGTGTGCACATATTTTACACAAGGTTCTATTTTAATTTATTTCTTGGGCCTCATGTGGGGAGAAGAAAATACAAAGGATCTTAAAATTAAATATGTTGACTAGAGATATGGTACAGTATGCCTCACATGGGAGACGACTTGCACTGGATCCCCTCCCTGCTAAAAAAATAAATACATACACAGATAGTTTAAACAAAGTGTCCCACACGGGTGTCCTGATTCCTGACCCGTATTGTTCATCCATCATATTTCCTGGCCCTCCTTATCACACTTGTTGCAACAAGGTTAAAATTTGCCTCAGCCCCAGTTCTGAGTTCTGATTGATTTGGCTCACCTACACAGTTTTGAATCCCTAGGAGGAACACAAATACTCCTAGAAAAAAAAAACACAGCTATTTTCTTTTGTTTTACATTTTGGGGAATGCCAGTAGGATTAATTCATATTCATCCCAATATAATGTTCTTCCACAATTCTGTGGAAAGATGAAAAGGAGCACAAGAAACAAAGCCTATTAGTTTGTTTTCTTGATTAAAATTTGTCACGTTTGGGTAGGAGTGATAGCATAGTTGTAGGACATTTGCCTTGCACGAGGCCAATCTTGGACAGACCTTGTTTCGATCCCCCAACATCCCATATGGTCCCCCAAGCCAGGAACGATTTCTTCGAGCATAGCCAGTAATAACCCCTGAGTGTCACAAGTGTGGCCCAAAAAGCAAAAACAAAACAAAAAAAAAAACAAAAACACAAAACAACAACTACAACAAAACTCAAAAAACCTTGTCAGCTTGATTTCAAAGGCTTGTTTGTAAGGTGGCACTTCCAGTAGACAAACTCCCCTGAGTTAAAGTATTGTTTTTAATTTTGTATCTCCAATGTACAGCATAGTACATCATAGAGTAAGAGACATAGTTTTGGGTGGTGTGACTTGTAGAAATAAAAATATGTGGTGCAATGGAATTTAGAAAATTTTGTTTGTTTTCTTTTGTTTTGGCTTCCCAAGAAGAACTCCAGGGCAACATGTGGTGGTGCTTGGAGGACATGAGGTACTGGGGGATCAAACTCAGGTCCCTGTATGTGTCAGGCATGCATGAATAATTAACTCCTGAACTATATCTATATACCCCTTAGAATAATTATTTAAACAATTCTTCTCTTTGTTGTCTCTTCTTCCTTGTTCTCTTCCATCTCTACTTCTACTTTCTTTTCCCCCTCTACTTCTTCCTCCTGTACTTTTCTTCCTCTACACTCTCCTCTGTTTCACTTTTCCATCACTATCACATAAGAATAGCTATTCAACTTTTATCCAATACCTAGCACTATTATAGAACTTTATATTTATGAAAAATTGTCATTTTCCCCATGATGTAGCTCTACAGCTTAGTAGTTTATAACCACACAAATGTATGATCTATCAGTTATACAGGCTGGTAATTCCACCTAAGTCTCATCGAATAGAGGGATAGGCAGGGATTTATTTTTTCCTGAAGTTCTGAGCAGAGACTATTCTTTTGTTTTCTTTCCAGTTTTTTGAGCCAAGCACCTTCTTTGGCTTACAGCCCCTTTTTCGATCTTCACAGTTTACAGTTGCATTCTTTGTTCTTTTTATACCCACATATCCCTATCTTTCCTCTTTCATCTTCCTCTCCCTCTTACTGACTCTGTGATTACACCAAAGTGCACTGGATAATGGAGGACCAGCTCCCTATTTACTGGCTAATTGATGAGCAGCCTTAAGAGAATCTGAAAACCTAATTCCCTTTTGCCATATAAGTAACAGTCATAGATTCTAGAGGTTTTCATGTAATCATCTTAGATGACAATTACTCTGTCTCCCATGCCTGAAAGTGATATATTCAATTATATACAGAAATTCTATTTAAGTAAGGTCAGAAGACTAGAAAAGAGTGCCCACAAATATGTAGTTAGCAATTTTAGGACACTATATTTTTCACCTCCCCCATGGAAAGTAATACTATGTTTTCTCCCAGAAGAACAGGGAAGGAGGTTCTTTGGTGGTTAGATAAAGGGCTGTTAGTCTTTGATGAATGGAAGTATATATGGCCTCACTATGAATGAACTTTTCAATCTGCTCTCTTTTCTGTTGTTTATTTTGTCCCATTGTGCTATCTCTGTAACTCTCCATCCCATCCCAATCATTTTTAAAATTTAAATCATTGTGATTTACAAAGTTATTTATAGTTGTGTTTTAGACATATATTGTTTTAGGATCAATCCCATCACCAGTATCAACCTCCCTCTATCAATTTTCCCAAAGTTCATCCCATACCACCACTACCCACTTCAGCCTGCCAGTATAATAGGCACCTTTATGGGGCTGGGCGGTGGCGCAAGAGGTAAGGTGCCTGCCTTGCCTGCGCTAGCCTTGGACGGACCACGGTTCGATCCCCCGGTGTCCCATATGGTCCCCCAAGCCAGGAGCGACTTCTGAGCGCATAGCCAGGAGTAACCCCTGAGCGTCACTGGGTGTGGCCCAAAAACCAAAAAAAAAAAAAAAAAAAAAAAAAAAAAAAATAGGCACCTTTATAAATTTGGTTGTTAAGGTTTGGGTCTCATGAATTCATTATTTACTATGGCTTGCATATTTAGTTCTTCTCTTTCTTAGATTCCTTTTAGAAAGAAATCTAAGATTACTTTACCCCTATACCCTGTCCTATCATATTTGTCTTGTTGCTTATTTTTTAAATCATTTCTTTGTTGGAATATGGATTGCTTTTGTGTGAGGGCAGTAGTTTTATTATTTACTGACAAGGAATAAATAACATTATTATTATATCAATATTATTATTTATTATTATAATGACAAGGTACACAGAGATGACTTTGATCCAGTCAAATAACTAAGTGGGGTGAAATAGAACTGGATGCACAGATTCTATCAGTTTCCATTTCAATCATATTCTTAACCACATCTTATTACTGTGGCTTGATCATAGATATTTTTTGATAGTTATTACTCTGTCATAAGTCCTTTAGTTCTTTGTTTGCACCTGAAACTAAGAAAACAAAATGAAGATTTAAATAATGTTATTACCATAAACAGATTCTTTCATTCATTTTTAGAGTATAAGAAAGAAACCAAGATTAGACAATGCTTAGTGGAAATAGTGCTGAGAAATAGTAAATAGAAGTTTGATCTTGGGTCACTAGGAAACTAGGTAGGGGAGAGGGTTTGTGAGGAATGAGTGAATCATGAAATAAATGTGGAGGAATCCTAGCACTAATGGTATAACATCACTAAAATAATAAACAAAAATATTGGCATTATTATACAAAATAGAAAAAATGTACAAATAAATGATAATCTAAATTATTCATTCAGCCAATTTTATTACAACAGGAGCATTCTCACTCATAGCATAATCATGGTAGCCATGGTTAAACATCATCATTTATCACTGTCTTAGCTGTTCACTACTCTCACCGTCACCATCATTTTCATTATTTCCACCATCATCATTATCCGTTGTTGATTTTGATTTTCTTTTTTGTTTCTGGGACACACCTGGTGTGCTCAGGTGTTACTTTTGGCTCTTGGCTCAGAAATCACTCCTAGCAGGTTTGGGAGAACATATGGGATGCTGGGGATCAAGCCTGGGTTGGCTGCTGTGCACGCAAATGCCCTACCCACTGTGCCATAGCTCAAGCCCCAGCATCTTATTTCTATGTGCTGTTTTGTGTCTGATCTGCTACTAAGCACTTTACACTTTATTTTAATTATGCCCAAAGCCCTCTGAGATAAGACATTAGATAATTCCTTTTATAAACAAGAACACGGATTCACACAGGTTGTAAGGGAGTTGTTCCAGATCAGGTACGTATTTAAGTTGAATTTCCTTAAACTCCTAGTTGATGGGAAAATAGTCATCTGCTCTTGTTTTAGAAACATTCTAGTGATTCTTCCTAAGCCTTGGTAAAAAAAAGGCTAAAATACCCTTTCTTTTGACATGTGAAGGGTACTATAATTGGGATGTTGTACTATGATTGGGACCTTTCTATAGCAATGCCTCCCTCTCCATTCCCAAACAAAACACTTACAAGTTTCAATATATATAATATATAACATATAAGTTATATGTTATATATGTAACTTAATGTAATGTATGTGATATGTTATATTATATAATTATATATAATATACTATATTATACATATATGTAATATACATGTAATTTATTATATATGTAATTATTTGTAATATATACATATATATATTTGATTTTTGAGTCACACCTGGCAGCACTCAGGGGTTACTCCTGGCTCTATGCTCAGAAATCACTCCTGGAAGGCTCAGGGGACCATATGACATGCTGGGATTTGAACCACTGTCTTGCATGCAAGGCAAATGCTTTACCTCCTCTCTGGCCCTGTCATATATATATATATTTTTAAATATTTTATTTAAACACCTTGGTTACAAACATCATTGTGGTTGGGTTTCAGTCATATAAGAGGACACCCCTCCCCATCACCAGTGCAACATTCCTACCACCAATGTCCCAAATATCCCTCCTCTGACTACACATTTTCTATCCAGAATATTGTTACTCATATTGACTCTTCTGGTCCTTTAAGGTTAAGTTCAAATATTCCTCTTATGAATGCAGTCTTTGAGTTGTGAATGGAAATACATATTCAGGTTCTATGTTCCAACAATCACCTGCTCATGTCATGCATATTCCATTTTGATATGGTGGTAAAGTTAATTCTACATATCCTGCTTTTCAAGTATTCTGTAGGCCTTTTGAGCCACAACCATATAGGACTTATTTGTACCCAGTTCCTGGTACAAAATGCATGTTCCACAGACAATGAATTGTATTAAACCATTCATCTTTTCCTCCCACTTTATTGTGCATATTATGCTTGAAGATAAAAAAGCCAAAAAATCTGTTTGTTCATTTACATAATTGTTATATTAGATTACTAAATTGATTTTTCCACATTATTTTGAGTGAAGCTCATTTTCTATATTTAAATCTATGACATGATTTTACTAGTAGGAATAATGACTTGGGGTTTTATTCTTCTCACATGTCTTCACCAGAGTAGTTTAGCCTGCTCTTATTAAAACTGTCTTCATATTCAATCATGTCCCAAATACAACACAGAAAGGGACTTGTAGTTGTCTTGGAATATTCTGAGGACCTTCTATGTGACTCAGAGCAGCCTGGAGTTCCAAGATTAAAATATGGTATCAAATAGATCTGAGTTCAAATTTATGCTCTATCCAGTCTATTTTCTTCACCTTGACTTCATTGCTTAAACTACCCCAATTCTGTGTCTTTATTGTAAAATGGAAATTAGAATATATCTACTTTTAGGGGTCTGAAGGACATTATTTCAGATAGACTGTGTCAAGGGACTACGGCATCTGAAATGAACAGAAATAGAAGTGGAAATTATTCATGATAAGAATCAAACTGCTCTAGGAATTAACTCAGAACTCAGTGGGGATAAGATCAACCAGTACTGGTGGTCTGCCTCTATGGAACTAATTTGAAAGGCCAAAATGGCTCCCACATATTCCTTGGTGGCTGACCCAACCTGCCTGACCTCTCAAAGATAAGAAATAAAAAAATCAAAATAAATAAGTTCACTTGCTCAGCATTCTTCTCCTTTAAGAAAAACCAACAACAATACACCTTTTCTCCTCAGCATCACAAGTAAATAATAACTTTCAAGAAGAAAAATATTGTTTTCTTAAACCATTTTTATTTTGGAACAAGTTCCCATATAAAGTCGTCCCCATGGATGTCTGGGACAAGGTCATTGCTGATGATAGTATCTCATTATAACACTTACATGTCTCCTTTAAAGCCTTGTGATAAAATTTAAAAGTCTTTCACTTCCCACAGGATTCTCTGTGACCTGACTTATCTCCTTTTTTTGGCAATGTGGAGTAGGGCTAATAAACTTAGACTCTAAATTCAGATATCAAATCTACACACTTCTAGCTATTCATTGTATTTGTAACAGTCTCAAAAATATTGTCACTTGAAGTCAAAACAATCTTTCCCAGTTTTTGCAGAAATTGCCTCCACTTGTCTATGTTATAGAACTTCCAAATAGGGTAATTTTTTTTACCCATTATTTACTTTGAAAATGTTGAACAAGGAAGAAGATATGAGCAGACATTTCCTCCAAGAAGAAATACAGATGGCCAAAAGGCACATCAAAAAATGCCCACATCACTAACAGTCAGGGAGATGCAAATCAAAAGAACTATGAAATATCATCTCACACCACAAAGACTAGCATGCATCACACCCACACTAAAACACAAATCAAAACAAAATCCACGAAAAACTAGTGCTAGCATGAATGCAGGGAGAAAGGGATTCTCACTCATTGCCAGTGGAAATGTAGACCAGTTCAACCTTTTTGGAAAACAATAGGGACATTCCTCAAAAAAACTAGAAATCAAGCTTCAATATGATCCAGCGATGCCACTCCTAGGGATATACCCCAGAAACACAAAAAACACAAATCAAAAATACTCTCTACACTCCAATGTTCAGAGTACACTATTTACAATAGCTAGAATTTAGAAGTAACCCAGATGTCTGACAACAGAAATAAACTATGAAACTAAAGAAAGCTAAAGAAACTGGTACATCTATACAATGGAATACTATGCAGTTTTTAGAAAAATAAAGTCATGAAATTTGGTTATATATGAATGGACTTGGAGATTATTATGGTGAGTGAAATGAGAAAGAGAAAAAGGAATAGACAGAATAATCTCACTCATTTGTGGTATATAAGAAAAACAAGAGATAGCATGGTAATAATATTCAGAGACAATAGGGATAAGAGTCAGAATGTCCAACCCAATGTAGAAAGAGTGGTCAGAAAGGAAAGTGAGAGAAGGAGGTGAGAGAGAAAGAGAGAGAGAATAGAGAGAGAGAAGAGAGAGAGAGATTTCCTGTTCTATAGACAGGCAGGGGTGGAGGTTGAGGATGTGGGAGAAGGGAAATAGAAAATGGGTGGTGGGAAGACTGCACTGGTAAAGGGTGGTGTACATTCTGTGAATGAATAACAATGAACAATTTTGTAACCACAATGCTTAAATAAAGCAATTAATAAAAACATTTATTAAATAATACTTTCCCCTCGTTCTGGTTCTTCATTTTAATTCATCTTTTGGTTGATCAAATTTAATAACCATGTCCTTTTAATTATTTCAAGACATCTAATTTTTGATATGTTTTATCTTAGCTCTTGTCTTTAAATTTGAAAGACATCTTCCTCATGTGAAAAGTTCTTGGTTCATCTTCCATTTACCACACATTTATGATTCTCTGTTTCATGTTGTTGAGGTGCTTTTGTGGGAACCTGCATTTTTTCCTTAAGGTAAATTGTCTTTCTCTGGGTCATGGATTGCATATCACTTAAGCTTGGTGTGGGAGGAGATAAAGAGAGGGGTTACTGGTTATGGGGAGATGGCTGAATATTGAGGAGGGTGTAGTAAAGTGCCAATGTAATGAAGGGGAAAAGCAGCCAAAAGGGAACTAACAATACACTATACATCTCCTAATTTTGTAGCTCCATGAAGAAATAGACCTAGTTACCCAAGAGGCCATTCCATGAGGAGTAAGAATTTTAAAGAAAACTGAAAAAGTGATTACTTTGTAGAGAAATGGTCTTCCTCGTTAGAGCATATTTGCTAGAAGACTTGAAGAGAAACAGTATATCACTATAAATTATTTTATTTGGGGAAAACTTTTTGCAACAGCAGCAATAGCAGTGCAACCATTTTCATGTTTAAAGAGTCAAGTTTCACTTTTCTTTTTTGCTCGTGGAGAGGCCTTGGGCTCAGATACCTCCAATTTATTTCTGTTTAACTTTGCAGACCATTAAGCAATGGATTTGGCCACAGGGTTACCTTTTCTAATGATGTTTTTCTTGGGCTCATATAAAAAAGCAGTTGGCAATTGCCGAAAACCACACGATGACAGCTCAGTGGGAGGTTACAATGGGACCAGGTGTGTGACAAATGGCAGAAAGAAACCAGAACGTGTTCTCAACAATATTGAACTCAAAAAATAGGCAAAGAAACCCTGAAGATATATCTGAAAATCATTCTTCTGGAAGGTTTAATACAAATGGAGCCTTGGGGGGCTCTGGAAAGTGACCATAGACTTAGAAGCCATATGGAAAAACGAAGCTTGTGACTTGAAGATCCCTCTCTTCATTCTGACTTAGCTGTCTTGGCATAGACGTCGTTTGTAGCACTAAAGAGCTAAGTTTACAATTATAGGACAGAAAAAAGGGAGAAAATTATTAGCCTCCGTGTCCTGAAAGCCACTGCAAAAATAGAGAGGGAAACATTTGAATTTTGAGTTATATTCAGATTTTTTTCACCTTGAAAAAAATTCTAATGGAAAATTAAATCTAAAGAAAGCAAGTAGATTGCTCTTGAAATGTCAACAGCTGCCACCCTCTCTCAAGAGAGCATTGTGTATCTTGCGTTGTTCTAGGAGTCCTAACCATACACAATCTCATTGGAACCACACAACCACAGCAGAGAGAGAGTGATTAAGACCTGCATCTTGAATATGACTAACCTTCTCTCTGACCACAGAACTATCTCTAGAGATGAAAGACAACCAAAGAAATAAACTTTGGTGCACCACTTGCCTCCATGATGTTGTTTCAGGTGCCAGGTAGGCCCCGGAGAGCTGATGGTGTACTCTCTGCTGGTGCTGAGTAGACATGTTTGAAAGTCTGAATCTAGATCAGCTAATTTTTTTTATCTGGCTTATATGATGGAAAAAGTTGGTAAAAATTCCCAACCTGCACATCATATCCCTGATAGCTGGGTTTTCCTCCTCTTTGGCCTTCTCTGGGCAAATATCATAAAACTTGTTCCACTTTGTTGAATTTATTTTTTCTGAATTCATGCCTCTCTGGTCCTTGAATAAATTGTGACTTAGAAAGCTTCCATCTGTGATGAAGACTCGGTTGTCACTCTGGGCACTATCATGTCTGCACAGTGGGGAGAAGAATACAGGCTACATATCCAAGCCTTGACTTTGGCCAGAGCAAGTTCAGGTTGTGCTTCACAGGAAAAATGGCTTGTCATGTTTGCACCTGAAGGGGAAGAGTAGACATCTAGCCTAAGAGATGAGACTTAAGCCTGGTACTTGAAGAATTGTAAAGACACCCTAACTAAATACATTTAACAACTGGAAGAACTGGAATATGAGTTCAGAATTGAAATCCTAGTTATTAACCGCCTTGGCAGAAAGGGAATAAATCTAAGATTTTCTTCTAGAAATTGTCACTATCCCTTTCTTGGTATTCAGCCAGCAAAAACAAGGCCAGATTTCTGCTATCTTACCTTATTTCTCATGTTAAATGAAGGCTGTAGTCCTCACAGTGACTTGGGCAAGAGACTCTTGGGCAGTGAGCTCTGCTCCAATTCCTTTACAGTCCCCTCAGACTGGAGGTCCTTCTCCTTCCTCTATCTTTCCTTTTATTCCCTACTCATGCCCCCCATACCAATTTTACTTCTGGTTGCAGAAAAACCTTTGTCATTCATTTGAATTTTTTTTTGGTTCAGGGGAATCGGAGGTGGCAGCTGAAGGAAAAAGCCCAAGAAAGAATCAGGTATCCTTTATCTTGGAGTGTCCATTAAAGCTCTGCTGGAACAGAGTGTTAAAAAGACATAATTCCAAATGAAATGTGGCTCAGGTCTAGAATATAATTAAATACAAGGAAGGGACAAGAGATCAATTTATCAAGTGGGCACAAAATGTTCATAAATAAACAAAAAGATGTGAGGCATATGGGAAGACCTGCCATGGACACAATTACCAAGTTACTGTTTGGTAATGCAGGGACTCTAGGCATTGGACATTAGTCATCTGATTTATTGTTGACTACATTCTTCATCTAGGAATCCAATAGAAAGGCAAACATTAGAAATTCTGACCCTGCAGCTTTCTCCCTCAGATCTGGAGACTGCCTCAGAGTTCAAGGGAGAGCTTCCTCCTGCTTACTACTGTTGGCAGATATATTGTTTAGTCTGACTGAGATGGCTGAGTTGGTCTTTACCTTGGGTTCTTAGAACTTTTATTTTTTTTCGTTCTTGAAAATCAATCTGACTTTCCTTCTAAAAGTGATCCTGCTTTTTTAAGTATCAGTGATAGGATGACATACTTGTACTATTTTCACTGAGGTTATGTTTAATATAAATTAGCAAGTACAGGGGCCGGAGAGATAGCATGGAGGTAAGGCGTTTGCCTTTCATGCAGGAGGTTATCGGTTCGAATCCCGGTGCCCCATATGGTCCCCCGTGCCTGCCAGGAGCAATTTCTGAGCCTGGAGCCAGGAATAACCCCTGAGCACTGCCGGGTGTGACCCAAAAACCACACACACATACACACACACACACACACACACACACACACACACACACACACACACACACACACAAATTAGCAAGAACAAAACTATTTAGGGAAATGGGTTTTAAGTTTAGTTCCTTCTCCTCCCTCTTAGTTTAATGTGTGATTCACAGTCAGTAAGGTAACCTCTCTTTTTCTATTGCTACATGTGTAATGAGAATTGTAATGGATGTTTCCAGTAAGGTACACCCAGATGTTCTCAAGACTTACTATTGTCTCTACTTAAAGTTAACACCTGGTGGTTCTCAGGGACATAAGGGGTATCAGGGATCAAAATTGGGGTGGTTGTCTGCAAGACAAGTGCCCTACTTATAGTACTATTGCTCCAACCCAGTAGCGGACTTTTAAGGTTTGTCCTTCACCACCTGTTTTCCCTCATGTACATTTTTCATAGCTCCAAGGATGGGCTGTGACTTGGACCTATCATCAAGGCACAATCTTCTTTCCCTTTATGATTTATTCACAAATGTGCATGTGATCTCTATCAGTCCAATCAGAGAGCACTGCACAACTTTTATTGTAAAGAGATATATGGAAATTTCTGCTGAACTTGAATAATACTGAAGCTTAGGATCCTTATTATTCATTTTAATATAATGGGAGGAGGAAATCCTTGAAAATGGGGTCAGTGTCTTAGAAAATGAATAATAAGATGCATAAATGGATGGAGAGAAATAAAGTCCTACACTGGGCCACATCAAGACATGGTGATTCTAGGGCCAAAGAGAGCACAGTGGTAGGGCATTTGCCTTGCATGCCGCTAACCTGAAAGGGACCTAGTTTGATTCCCAGCATCCCATATGGTTCCCCAGCCTGCCAGGGACCATTTCTGAGTGAGGATCCAGGAATGCCCCCTGAGCACTACTGGATGCGGCCCAGAAACCAATCAATCAATGAATCAATCAACAAATAAAAGTTAAAAAAGAACCAAAGTGATATCAGTGTCTGTAAATATTTATTTCCCAATATAGAGAGTTCATACATGCTAATGTCAATCTCAAAACCCTTAATTAGGTGCACCAAAGGAAATTGGATAGCTGCTTCCTCTTTTTGTCCTGGGAACTTGGTCTTGCTGGGAGACACTTTTTCCAATCCTAGTGACCACACCAAAACCCAGAACCACATAGATATATTAGTGACCTTGTTGCTGCATTCACTTTACACTCTATGGGCAAGTGGGGGGAATTACAGACTCCTGAGTCAGAGGCAGAATGCTCCCATAAAAATTCCCTGGTAATTAAATTTGAGGAATCAGATTTATGCCTCCTGTCACATTTAAGTACCATTTCATTGTAATGAAAATAGTCTAAGTAACAGAGACACAAGCATTAGCCCATCTTTATAAATAACAGATTAGATAAGTATTTAGGTATCCAGAAATCTAAATTTCTGTCAGCACCCATAAATTTCCAAGAACAATGGGGAAAACAAAGGAATTCAGCTGCACTTGTAGAGACAGAAGTCCAGGCAAGTTCTCAAGTTCATCAAAATTCTTGAGCCTAGTTGAAAAGGACTTCAAATCAACACTCTATGCAATAACAACGGAAATTAAGCAATCACTGGAAATGGAAATTAAGCAGTCACTGGAAGAGAAATTCAATCAATTTAAGGAAGAATTGATTACGAGTATAAAAAAAAGAATACAAATGAAAATGAAAGAGCTAAAGATAACAGAAAAAAGTCATAGTAACATAGTGGAGAACTGTATTAGTGAACTTGAAGGTAAAATATAAAGTAACATCAATACTGAAATAGCAAAAGAAGGGGCCGGCGAGGTGCGCTAGAGGTAAGGTGTCTGCCTTGCAAGCGCTAGCCAAGGAAGGACTGTGGTTCGATTCTCCCCGGAACCATTTCCATATGGTTCCCCCAAGCCAGGGGCGATTTCTGAGCGCTTAGCCAGGAGTAACCTCTGAGCATCAAACGGGTGTGGCCCGAAAAACAAAAAACAAAACAAAAATAGCAAAAGAAAATAAAAGTAAAAGAATGGTAAAGAATGTAAAGTACTTAGTGTAAAAGAGCAAGAGGAACAACCTTTGAATGATAGGACTACCAGAAGGAGAGTAAAAGAGAGAGCAGAGTATGATTAATGGAAAATATAATAGCTCAGAATCTTTGGGAAAGATTGCTGCACATATTCAAGAGGGCCAAAAAGTACCAAAAAAAATATTCACAAACAGAATAGCACCAAGATGCGTAGTAATCAAAATGGCAAAAAAAGAAAAAAAAACGAGAGAGAGAGAGAGAGAGAGAGAGAGAGAGAGAGAGAGAGAGAGAGAGAGAGAGAGAGAGAGAGAGAGAGAGAGAGAGAGAACAGACGGGCTATTTAAGTATCAAGAGAGGGGGCCGGGTAGGTGGCGCTGGAGGTAAGGTGTCTGCCTTGCAAGCGCTAGCCAAGGAAGGACCGCGGTTCGATCCCCCGGCGTCCCATATGGTCCCCCCAAGCCAAGGGCGATTTCTGAGCACATAGCCAGGAGTAACCCCTGAGCGTCAAACGGGTGTGGCCTAAAAACCAAAAAAAAAAAAAAAAAAAAAAAGTATCAAGAGAGAATAAAAGCCTCAGACATAACAAACATAATATAAGAATCACAACAGATCTCCCATATCAAGCACAAGACAGTACCAAGACTCTTAGTAGTCAAAAGATCAAGAACCAAAGAGAAAGAGACTGCTTAAAGCATCAAGAGAGAAGAAAAATCTCAAATATAAGGAAAATAATATATGAATCACAACAGATTTCTCATATAAGACTAAAGCAGAGGAAGAATGGAATGACATTCAAAATTATCTTAATTTGATTGAAACAATTATTTTATTTAAATTAGTTTTTTTTTTCATTTTAGATTCCACTACCCTGGAAAGATATAATTTAAGGGAAGAATTAAAACATTTGCAAATAAACAGGAGTTAAAAATTTTGCTATAACTAAAAAGCTTTTTTTATAAAAGATTATAAAATGCAAATGACTAATTGCAGAAATAAGAATTGCACACAAAAATTGCAACATAGCTGTTTGCATAAATAATATTTGATATTCTTCCTCCTAACACCTTCTATAAAGCCAATATCACAATAATATCCAAATAATATGACTAGATATGTCTAGAAAAAAATTTTCAGGACAACTTCTCTGATACAAAAATCTTTAGCAAAATTTTAACAAATAAAATTTAAAGCATCTTGTAAGATCATCTGCCACAACAAAATGGAAAACATTTCAGGCATGCAAGGATGGTTTCATGCACACAAATCAATAACCAATACAGTAAAGTGTCTAGCAATAAAATAAACATAAAATTGATCACATTCCTATATGAAAATAATAAACTATAAGAGATCAGCGATTCTACATTCAAAGTAGTGTCCAGCAGTATGAAGTACCTAGGAGACAACAAAATATGTGAGAAATCTATACCTTGTAAACTATAAGACACTTAAGCAAGAAATAGATAACAGTGGAAATGAGGAAACATCCTATGTTTGTGGATTTCAAGAGTCTTTATTGTCATCATGACTATCATGTCTAAATTATTATATCAATTCAATGTAATTCTCATCCAAATTCAGATGACAATTCTTTAAGAACTTAGAACAGTTGATAATAAAGTTTTCACAGAATCATTAAGCATCCCAAATAGCCAAACTCATAATGAGAAATAAGAAAGTGGGAGGTAGCTCATTATCTACCTTGAAACTATATTATAAATCTATAGTTATCAAAACAACATGATACTAGCATAAGGATAGACTCTGACCAATTGGTTAGAATCAAATTCCAAATGACAGATCCTCAGATCTATGGTCAACTAATTTTAATAATGGATCTGGGTATATGTACATGAAGAAGAATAAAGATAGCCTCTTCAAAAATGGTGCTGGGGAAATTGAAAAAAACATATGTGAAAAAAACTGGATTTATTTCTCACATTTTATACAAAAGTTAATTCAAAGTGAATTAAATACTTTAGGATCAAACAGAATCCATAGAGAACATTGGAGAAAATATTGGCAGAATCCAAGTTTTGTATCTTATTTTAATTTATATAATTGGCAAAGGCAATAGAATAGGAAATAAAATGGGACTACATAACATTAAAGAATTTCTTCATAGCAAAAAAAAAACAAAAAACAAAAAACAAAACAAAACAAACAAACAAACAAAAAAAAAACACCAGCTAACACTCAAAGAAGCCTTACTAATGGAATGGGAGGAAATAGTTGCACTCAATACATCATTTCAAGGTTTACTATCTATTCAAGATATATAAAGAATTCACAAAGATCAACAACAAAAAAAGTAAAAAAAAAAACTATCAAAATTGTGGAGAAGAAATGAATAAGCACTTCTTGTAAAAGATATATGGATGCCTATAGACACATAAAAATGTACTCATCATCACTTTTTAACATGAAATCTAACTCAAGACAACAATTAGATACCTCACATCAGTGAGAATGACACATATCAAAAGAATCAAGAACAGTATGTTTTGGCAGAAATGGGGTGAAAGGAGCTTTCATTCACTGCTGGTAGAAATATTGCCTGGCATACTGGTGATGGGGGTGTCATCTTATATGACTGAAACCCAACCACAATCATGTTTGTAACCAAAGTGTTTAAATAAAAAAGATTAAAAAATAAACGTTGTCTGGTTCAACCCCTGTGTAAAAAGTCTAGAAATTTCTTAGAGAAGTAAAAGTAAGTTTCCATATGATACAGAAATCTCACTTCTTGTTATCTACCCTTATCTGCTGTTTGTATCTTGTTATCTACAAAATTTTGAAATACACAAAAATATTGATATAAAAGGACACATGCACACCATTATTCATTGCAACAGTTAGCACAAAGGATAGGATATGAAACAATCTAGATGCCCAATTAGCATGAATGAATGGGGCCGAAGAGATAGCATGGAGGTAAAGAGTTTGCCTTTCATGCAGAAGGTCAGTGGTTCGATTCTTGGCATCCCATATGGTCCCCTGAGCCTACCAGGAGCGATTTCTGAGCATGGAACCAGGAGTAACCCCTGAGCGCTGCAGGTGTGACCCCTCCCCCAAAGAAAAACAAAAAACAAAAACGAAAAAAAAACCAAAAACAATGAATGAATAATGAAGGTGTGGTGAAGTACACAATGTAATATTATGCAGCTACAAATAAAATGAAACCATGCAATTCAATGCAACTTGAATGAAACTGTAGAATACAATGTTAAGCAAAGTAAGTTAGAAGAAGAAAGGCAAATGCAGTATGATATCACTTATCTGTCATGTAAAGAATAACAAGTCAAGGGAATGCAAGGTTTTAAAGGCAGGAGGTAGAGATTTTAGACATATTGGATATGTAGAGTGGTATATCTTTATACCTGAATCACAGAACAAATAAAATTGAAATCATGAGATCAAATTATAACAACCCAAACTTTATATATATACACACACACACACACACACACATATATATATATATATATATATATATATATATATATATATATATATATATATACCTGTCAAGGAGGGAGGTTTGAGAATGGTAGGAAACATGGACACATTGATGGGGAAGTTGACACTATTGATGGGACTGGTGTTGGAGCATGTATGAAACTCAAGTATGAATAAACTTTCTAAATCATGATGTATTTTTAAAAAATATATTTAAGCACCATGATTACAAGCATGTTTTAATGTGAAAAACAAAACAAAACAAAAAACACCCCCCCCCTTCACCTGTGCAACAATCTCACTACCAATGGCCTCCATCTTCCTCCTCCCTCACCCATTGCTTGTATTTAAGACAGGCATTATATTTCTAAATCAAGGTGTCTTAATAAAAACTTTCAAAAAAGAAATTAAGTTTTGATCTAAAAATATGAGTATTGGATCAAACTTTTTCTTTTTTTCTTCTTTTTAAATTTTTTTATTTAAACAACTTCATTTCATACATGATTGTGTTTGGGTTTCAGTCACGTAAAGAACACCACCCATCACCAGTGCAACATTCCCATCACCAATATCCCAAATCTCCCTCCTCCTCACCCAATGCCCGCCTATACTCTAGACAAGCTTTCTATTTCCCTCGTACATTCTTATTATTAGGATAGTTCAAAACATAGTTATTTTTCTAACTAAACCCATCCCTGTTTGTGGTGAGCTTCATGAGGTGAGCTGTAACTTCCAGCTCTTTTCTCTTTTGTGTCTGAAAGTTATTATTGCAAGAAATGTCTTTCATTTTTTTTTAAAAACCCATAGATGAGTGAGACCATTCTGCATCTTTCTCTCTCTCTTTGACTTATTTCACTCAGCATAATATATTCCGTGTACATCCATGTATAGGAAAATTTCATGACTTCATTTCTCCTGACAGCTGCATAATATTCCATTGTGTGTATGTACCACAGTTTTTTTAGCCATTCATCTGTTGAAGGGTATCTTGGCTGTTTCCAGAGTCTTGCTATGGTAAATAGTGCTGCAATAATATAGGTGTAAGGAAGGGATTTTTGTATTGTATTTTTGTGTTCCTAGGGTATATTCCTAAGAGTGGTATAGCTCGGTCATATGGGAGCTTGATTTCCATTTTTTGGAGGAATCTCCATATTGCTTTCCATAAAGGTTGAACTAGACAGCATTCCCACCAGCAGTGGATAAGAGTTCCTTTCTCTCCACATCCCCGCCAACACTGCTTGTTCTTATTCTTTGTGATGTGTGCCAATCTCTGGGGTGTAAGGTGGTACCTCATAGTTGTTTTGATTTGCATCTCCCTGTTGATTAGTGATGTGGAGCATTTTTTTCATGTACCTTTTGGCCATTTGTAATTCTTCTTTGTCAAAGTGTCTGTCCATTTCTTCTCCCCATTTTTTGATAAAATTAGATGTTTTTTTTCTTGTAAATTTCTGTCAGTGCCTCGTATATTTTGGTGATTAGTCCCTTGTCTGATGGGTATTGGGTGAATAGTTTCTCACACTCAGTGGAAAAAAGAATATGGGAGGAATTACTTTCCCCAACTTTAAACTGTACCACAAAGCAATATTTATCAAAACAGCATGGTATTGGAATAAAGACAGGCCCTCAGATCAGTGGAATAGGCTTGAATACTCAGAGAATGTTCCCCAGACATACAATCACCTAATTTTTGATAAAGGAGCAAGAAATCCTAAATGGAGCAAAGAAACCCTCTTCAACAAGTGGTGTTGGAACAACTGGCTAGCCACTTGCAAAAATTGAACTTAGACCCCCAGCTAACATCATGTACGAAGGTTAAATCCAAATGGTTGAAAGACCTCGATATAAGACCTGAAACCATAAGATATATAGAACAACACATAGGTAAAACACTCCAGGACATTGAGACTAAAGGCATATTCAAGGAGGAAACTGCACTCTCCAAGCAAGTGAAAGCAGAGATTAACAGATGGGAATATATTAAACTGAGAAGCTTCTGTACCTCAAAAGAATTAGCGCCCAGGATACAAGAGCCCCCCACTGAGTGGGAGGATCAAACTTTTTTCCAAAGCTTCATTCATCACTGAGCATTTCACTCAGTCACAGGAACCTATGGATAACAATTGCTTGAATTTTATTATATAAAGGCTAATAATATGGAATTTATCTTTGCATTGAAAAAGAACATTATTCAGAGAGAGAGAGAGAGATAAAGAGAGAATGCCGGGCCCGGAGAGATAGCACAGCGGTGTTTGCCTTGCAAGCAGCCGATCCAGGACCAAAGGTGTTTGGTTCGAATCCCGGTGTCCCATATGGTCCCCCGTGCCTGCCAGGAGCTATTTCTGAGCAGACAGCCAGGAGTAACCCCTGAGCACCGCCGGGTGTGGCCCAAAAACCAAAAAAAAAAAAAAAAAGAAAGAGAGAATGCCTCATAACACTCTGAAACTGGTATGGACACTCTGAAAACTACTCTAGAAGTTTCTAAAAAAATAAAAATACAATCATTTAAGTGAGCAAGTCAGCTTCTAAGTATATATCTAAAATATGAAAACACTAATTTGAAAGATTTATGCACTCCTATATTCATTGCAGCATAATTTTCAATAATTAATGTTTGGGAATAACCCAAGTACCCGTCAACAGATGAATGGATAAAGAAGACATGGTTTACATTCATACTAGAATACAACTTAGCTTTAACAAGTTAAAATCTTGCATTTGCAGTTCTGTGAATAAAACTTGAGGGGATTATATGTAGGGAAATAAATCAGAGAGAAAGACAATTACAATATTATTTCACTCATTATGTACTTTTCATTATGTACTTTATATGTACAACATGTAAAAAAAACAACCAAACTAAAAGGGTAAAAATCCTTTAAGATTCTGATGTCAGAATAGTGGTTCATGGAAAGGAAGGAGGTGGAGTGGGAGGGATGGGTGGTGTGTTAGTTGGATTACGGTGGATGGTAACTAGATTTTTGCTGGTGGGCATGGTAAGGCCTCATATATTTGATGGGATTAGGTTTTTTTTCCCTTTAAAGTTTCTTCTGGAAGAAATAGAATAAATAATTATTTTTACTTTCTAGCTTTTTCTGGGGACTACCTAAGAAGGATAGAGCAGATAAAAGAGGCTTTGGCTTCATAGCCAGATAACCTTGGTTCAGGTACACCAAATCACAAAATAAGCCAAGTTCTAATTCCCAAAATGTATAAGTCCAAGGTCTCATTACTTCAAGAATTTTGAAATGTTTTCTCATTTGTCTATAAAATTTTCATGTGCATTTGGAGAATTTAGGATTCACAATATTAACAGGCCCAGGTATTTAGCTTAATACTAAATCCCTCTTAAGATAAGTCTATTTAAATACATTACCACTGTTCACCCTTGAGTTAAGGGAATTAATTCATAAAGTGAAATGAAATGCTTATCAGAAATGTAGTGATGGGATGTTGCACTGGTGAAGGGGATGTTCTGTTTATGACCAAAACCCAAATACAATCATGCTTGTAATCATGTTGCTTAAATAAAAATTTTATTAAAAAATAAATATAAGAGATTCATAGAAGCCCATGTAAACCCCTCTTTTGGAGGGCACTTAGTGCTCAGCATATTCTTTAAAAGCTTTTTAGAATATTAATATTCACAGAAGCTACAGCTGTTCGAATTAATGCATCTCCTAACAAGGGCTTCTTGGTTATGACTGGCAAGGGATCCACCAACTATGTTTTTCTGGAAAATGGGGTCTGCTTCTAAATCTATTTTTACTTTGGGGAAGGGAGAGCAGGGTCTTGTCAACAGTTAACAATCTGTGACCTGAAAGACTGGATATTCGTTGCCATCCACATTTACTGTTTATTTTTATTTTTATTTATTTATTTTTTGTTTTTTTTTTTTTTTGGGTCACATCCGGCAACACTTAGGGGTTACTCCTGGCTCTGTGCTTAGAAATCACCCTTGGCAGGCCCGGAGGACCATATGGGATGCTGGGATTCGAACCACTGTCCTTCTGGATATAAGGCAAACACCCTACCTCCATGCTATCTCTTTGGCCCCTATTGTTTATGTTTTTAAGTAGTGATATAAGTGCTAAAATGTTATGTTTTTACTTGGGACTTATTATGAGTATATACATTTCTCCCCCCCCCTTTTAATTTTTTTTCTTTTTTCTTTTTTTTTTTTTTTGAGTATATACATTTCAAGTAGTTTGAGTGTGCTCACTATTTAACAAAGATCTCATTATATTTCTTTAGACAGTGTTCAAGAACGTGATTCTGCGTATTTCACTAAGTGAAATTCTCTTTATTTCACTAAGTGGTATTAAGTGACAGAAAATCATACCCATGATAGTTTATGCAGAAAGGAGAACTTGATAATTTTCACAAGGGAAAGACACTGACTACAGATGTGTCTGAAGTCAGAGGTCAGAGGCTCTTTAGTCAAAGATTCACTTTCTGATCTACACCGTTTTTATCCCCAGGCTACTGTTACTTTCCAGATTACAAAGTGCTGTGTTTTAACTTCTATAATTTTCACTTCTGGGCACAGTTATAAAGAATAGCATGAAAACCAGGTCCTAATAGTTTATGCTGATGTTACATCATAGGACAATAATGGCACTGGGGATCAGGAAGGATTTGGTCCAGTTTGTTCAAAATAAGAATCAGTAGTTCACCTGGAACAGGGGACTTGGCTGAAGTCACTTGAATTAGGACCAATGGTTGCTTCTACATTGTTCGTTATGATCTCTCAGACTCAGATCTTCAAACATGGTCTATTGATGCTTGCAGATATGACTTTTCCCCAGTTCCTAAGCAAATCAAAATACACCAAGGGAGATGTCAGATCCAGAATGAGATTTTATATGAACTTGAGTTCGTTCCCTTTTTATTTTTATTTTTATTTTTTTCCTTTTCCTTTATTTCTGCGACAGAAATTTTATTTCCTCTGGTTCTTGATTTAGTTAAATCCAATATTCTCCCACCTGTGGTAGGCCTCTGATCTCAACTCTGTCAGCTATAGCTTATATTCCTCTGATCTTAATGATGAGTTCACCAAGTTGAGAAAATGAGGATATTGCCTCATTCAGAATTTCACTCTGAAATTGTTGAACAAAGAGTGTGCTCTTCTTCCTGCTATGTATATTGTCAACATGGAGCTCACAAGTCTCAATGATCAATTTTGTCAAAGAAGTTAGTATAAAGACTAAGAGAGAGGAAAGCAGGAGACCACATAGGAGTTCTTAAATACTGCATGGTCTGGGCTTTTTTGTGTTTAAGTAAATTTCTTCTTTTGTTTGTTAATATTAACTTTGAGGTCATCATTGGAAACCTCAGAGTTCTGGCTCATTTGTTCATGATTTCTTGCTAGATGACACTAGGTTGTTTACAATAGGACTGATAATCCTGATGGTCAAAGTTTGGGTGGATAAAGAATGAGGAGTGACACGTGCTATAGGAGTGGAAGGCATATGTCAATGTCTTCCTTAACATTCTTCTAGCCATTAAAATTTATCCTTGCTCTATTTCCAATCCTTAGAGGTGAGTACTTCCTGTTTCGGAGGAAGTCTCATTGGAAGAAAGAATGCTTAAAAAGACCTGAGATTTTGCAATAGATTCAATGAAACATAGAATCAGAGAGACAACGTGCATTCTAAGACCTGAGAATTTTGTCCTAGTATCTTAGAAAAACATCAGGGATGTAATGGATTACTTATATAAAAATCATCTATATTACGTGCTTGCTATAATTTTTACATTAAATAAAAAATACATGAGAACCAGAAAAGCATGAAGAGACAATAGTAGAAACTCTACTGGAAATCAAGATGATTTAATGTTAGAACTCACCTTCAGAAATGAGTACAGTTATATGTTTGTTTGGGGGCAAAAGGCACTTTCATAAGATTAGTCAGGGTAGATAGCATCAGTGGCCCTGGTGCCCACAGATGAGGTTCTTGATAAAACTCTCACAAAAGGATAATGGGAGCAAAGTAGAAGGAGATATTTCAGGAAACTGGCAAGGTCAAGGAGACCAAGGCCACATTAATACCTGTAAGATATTGTTCTTAAGGGATTGTTCTGGGAAACAAAATTTTAGCATGTTTTAAGTAAGATGAGAGTTAAGCTGAAGACCTGTTTCATGTCTTTTTATAATCCCTGAGATCAAATACTGTACTTTGGATTCACTAACACCATCCCTACCATTGTCCTCTATTTGGATTTTCTGGGTTCTATAGTCCTAAGAGGAATTCTCATTCCTGGTGAACATGATGGGTTTGATCAAATTCTAGGGGAAGGGTCTGACTAATGATGATGCTTGTATTTCTAGTGATTAAGGTTGTGATATAGGAGTGACAGTTGGGAGATATTTTTAGATGAGAGTACACTGGGTGTCCTCAGCCTCTCTACCATCTTTTTCTGGCACAAAAATACCCTTTGTTTCATTATTAGATCCTCATCATGATTTGTCAAATGCCTAAACATGCCCTGTTTGGAAACTTAGGGTATTAATTGCCAACCAGGAACTCAAATTTCTTTGGAGCACATACATGGGTTAGGCTTCTCTCCCCAGGCAATAGAGTCCTGATTAAGTAGATATTTGCCTACAAAACACAGGTGACACTTCAATCTCTGGGATCTTTGATTCCCGAAACCAACCAGTACAGCTGAGAAAGGGTTCGTACCTGTCTCTGAGATCATGGACTGAAACTTGAACATAGGCCTCTCTGAAAGTGCCATAAATAAAAGCCAATTCATGGGCAAGCTCAAGCTCATTCTGAAACTCAGGGCTTTGGGGACACAAGGTTCATGCTAACTATTTGGGAAGATTGTTGGGGTTTATATACTACAACCACCTGGCTTGACAAGACACATTTGTGAATATGAGGCTAGATGCCAACTCTGGAATCCTCCTAAATCATCTGGCATGTTTGATTGCCAGCAGTGATATCTGGCTACTATCCATATCCTGTCTTCAGACAGGTAAAGCCAAAGCAGAAATGCCATTAGTTCTGTGATTTGGAAGGAGTCAAATGATGATGATGCAGAAGGACATCTGCATGACTCTTCATGACTCTTCACCAGCTGCAAAGGGTAAGTACAACCATGGTGACTCCAGGATGTTCAAGCATTGGTTGGTACTATTGATTCACCATTCCTCTGAGTTTATTGGTTACACACGTGGGTCACTATATCTTTGGAAGTAAGTGAAGAAAAATTCAGGTTCTTCTTTGAGAAGACAAATGACACCAACATTTGTGGTCCAGCCCTCACTGACAGTGGCAGCTCCTGCAGTAAGCAGTAGTCCTATACTATCTGTCAGATCAACTGGCCCTGGAAGTTTACCAAAGCAGATCTGGCAAGGGTAGATACATGTTGCTTAAATGGTGTTCAATGGGATATTAATTTGTGCTACATAAAATAAAGATAAGTAATAGAAATATTAAAAAATAATGAGTTGAACTTGATAGGTTTCTTCATGGGTAAACATTTCAGAGTTTGCCAGAAAGAAGCACATAGGGACTTTCTATTTTTTGAGTGCTGCAGCCCACCCCCACCCCCCCCATTTCTCAGCCCTTTTTGCTCTCATGTTGCATAGAACCTCTTTGGGGACTGCCATTACTTGGTATGCTCTTGTTCAGTAATGCTTAGCACACACTTCAGCTTCTGCCTTTTGAACTATTTGTGATTGTGTTCTGGTGTGCAAAGTGTTTGTTGTTGTTGTTTTTTTGTTTTTTGTTTTTTGTTTTTTTTTGTGCCAGACCTGGCAGCTCTCAGGGGTTACTTCTGGCTCTGCACTCAGAAATCACTCCTAGCAGGCTCAGGGAACATTATGGGATGTTGGATGGGGATCAAACCGGGTCTACCCTGGTCAACTGCCTGTAAGGCAAATACCCTACCACTGTGCTGTCTCTCCAGCCCCAAGAGTGCTAAATTTTTAATTTAACTGTTCAACTAATATGTTGTGAGCACCACAATGTATTATGGGGTCCTGGTGTGAGCATAAGAGCAAAGAGTGAGTTGCTCATTGCCTGTCCACCACAGTTCTGTCTCCCTAGGTCATCAAATAAGCAAGCATAGGCTGCGAACAGCCTGGCAGATTCTGAGCTACATAACTGTGATCTAGCAGGCTGAATTTGTTTTAGCCTGGAGCAGTGCTGAGTTCCAGAAGCTGCTAAAATCCAACTGGATTGCTGTTAGCTGGGAGGAACAACCACTTAAAAATAGTTAGGTAACACAAGCAAGGATTTTTTTAATAATACATTTAATAGTGACCCTCAGAGATATCTTTATCTGATCCCTGTGTCTATAAAGTTGTTACCTTCCCTGGAAAAGGAATTTTTCTATTGACTTGCTTAAAGGATCTGGTAGTGTGGAAGGCTATCCTGGATGATCCAGTTGTATCCTTCTGATACACTTACTGTTCTGATATACTCAGATCCTTAAAGAGGGAACTTAAAGCAAGTGTCAAAGAGAAAACAAGAGGGACAAAGACTGAATGGGGCATTCTGGAGATGGAGGATGAGTTACCAGCTGAGGCATAGAGGTAGTCACAAGAAGCTGATACAGGCAAGGAAATGGTTTTCTTCCTTAGGGCCAACAGAAATAACTAACCCTACCAACACCCTGAAAACTCCATGAATTAATTAATAACTAATCTTGTGTATTGCCCCAAGATCTCTTAGAGGATGAATGAAATATTATTTGAAGTCACACACCAGGCAATAACTTCTTTCCTTATCAATAGGAAGCAAATTTATTCACTTAATAACCTAGGTAGGAATCAGTTGTCTGAAGTGCTGGAGAATGTCACCAGGAACAGGCCCCTCTTACTTTCTACCACAGGGCTTGGTCCCTCCCACTTCCTGATCCAGTTGCATCCTTAGCCCAAATTTTCACCATAAGTGTCTTAAGATGCTGCATCTCAGCCATTTCCTCTACATTCTCAGCAGGCAGGAGGTGAGGAGGCAAAAAGGCAAACCGAAACAAGATCTTTAGTCAGAAACCTTTCTTTTTCCCACTCCAGGAAAACAACTCATTCCTGAGCTATTTGCTATTTTTAGGCCAGAATTAAGACTTACTTAGGGTTACCACTAGTTGCAAAGAAGCCTGGGAAGAAGAGGTTTGTAAATCTGTGTTCTTTTTTTATTTTCACGAAGTATATGGGATTCAGTGATAAAGAATAAGGCAAGACAGGAATTGGGAGGGCAAATTTCCTAGCGTCTGTTGCAAAGCTCCATTCTCTATTGTTGAAAAATAGAGACATGGGAGGAAGTAAATGTGGAGCTATATTGGAGATCCATTGGCCCAGGAGAGGAAGGGTCCTGAGATGACTGGAATGTATAAGATGTGGTGAGGGATCATTTGGATCCAGTATGCTTGGTGACTGAGGAAGGAAACAACAAGGATCTCGACAGAACAGATTCAGGCAATTTAGTGAATGGGAGCAGTTAATGAGGATGGGGACAACTGGATGAGTATAAGTTCAGACAGTCATGGATGCAGTTTTCTAGTCCTACTGTTGTTCCAGGCTGCTCTGCTTAGCATCTACAATAGACCAATTAACTTTCAGAAAGCACCAACTGTTGCTGGAAATAGCTCTCTTTGCTCCCTTTTCATTCCTTTCATCTCTCTCTACCTCTCACAGTGATTCAGAGAACCTTGTATGGATTTGATGGCCTGTAATCCTGGTGTTTCATATCCCTCCAGCCTGAATTTCAACCCAAATCCACCTATGCTCTTGACTATTATGTGGTAACATACATCTTGGCACAGCTCTGGTATGTTGTCAAAGGTCTGGCCTAAGTCTTCTGGTCATTGACTTACAGCCAGAGATCTTTCTGAATCTGTTCAGTTTTTGGCTAATTCTCATGTGTAGAAAAAGAGATCTTTGCTTACGGGGATACTAATCCCTTATTTGCTATTAGGAATTCTCTGCTGCTGCTTTCTGTGCCCCCCCCCCCCCAATCCGTGCAACTAGCAAGCCAGGTTCTTTTGAATTTTTTTCAATCTTTTGGATATTAAGGCTGTTGTAACTCTCTATATTCTGGGCCCCAAAGCTATGCATTTGACCTGGAACACTTTCTTCTTTTTGTACTCGAGAAATGCTTGTGGTCTTGTCTGTTGTGTGAGTATACAATGTTCATGTTTTTCCTGGGTGTCTGACCTAGATTTCATTAACTAGAATTTTCACATTATGAATTCTTATCGTTATAAACAATGCATGTTGGTAAAAATGATGGATGCCACTTCTAGAAACCTCCCATTCTCTGTGATCCTCCAGGAAAGAGACATAAGAAGACTCTATGGTTCCCCCCACAAAAAAGAACCCTGGGAATTTTCTATGTACCTTTGCATTGAATGTTCATTGGCAGATGACAAATATTTTGTGCAAAACTCTCAAGTATTTGGGGGCTATTTACTATCTACTATCAATAACATATAAGTAATGGCCTTGGGGCTCCTTTCTGAAAGAAAGAATAGTATAGTGCTGAAAAAAGTTTTTGGAGTGAACCTGAGTTCAACATCCATCTTTGAAACTTACAGGTTTTGTCATAGGGGTTCATTACTTTACTTGTTCGTATCCCACTTATTCATTTTTAAAATAAGGAGAATTAACAGAGCTGCTGAGTGCATTAAGAGAAAGCAGATTCAGGACTAGGATCTTACATATTGAATGCAAAGTAAGGGCTACCTGTCATATTTACTTATCATATTCAAGTTTTAACATCAAGTCCATTGGGAGGAGCTAGCCAGAAGCCAGACCAGAGATATCTAATCCAGCATACCCAGATGATTATTTAATAAATAATTCTGAGATCATGATCATTGCAATAAATATTAGCATTTATCTATCTATCTTATTTTAGACTCTCTGCATAATTTTATAATCTTTACATTTCATTTTATATTGTTTCCCAATTGGATCAAAAGCTCTTTGAAAACTGGGTCTATATTACGTACTTTTTTATTCAGAACAATAAGTAGTACTGAGTGGATCATAGACATTAATAAAATATATACTTTAATATCTAGAAATATTCTTCTAAAACAGTACTAGGCTTGTTCCCATTAAAAACTTACAGGTTGTTGATCAACGATAATAAATCATACAATATCTTCCCAGTGCAATTTTAATTACTGAGAAGCTTTTGTAGTTGTCATAATGCTGAGACTACATGCTGATATGATTATCGTAACTAATATTTGTTGAGCATTAGGAATTTTCCAAAGCCGGCGCTGAAAGGTCTGTAAAATCATCTCCTCTGATCCTCATTACGACAGTAGGTGCTCCTGTTTCCTTACTTTGCAGATAATAAAATGGCATCTAAATGAGATTAAGTAATAGTATTCAAACTGCACAATTAATTATCCTAAAATGTGGTATTCACAGGCAGTTCTGATGGCAAAGATCCTGCTATATCCAGCAATTTCTCATCTTATTCATTCCCACAGGAATATGGAGTTGCCCAGGGCATTGCTGGGATATGCCAGGCCGGCTTGTTAGGGTAAGTATCTAACACACCTGTATACAATACCCTGCTCTGAGCAGGAGCTGACTCTTTGTGCCCAGGCTAAGGCAGCTGGGAACCATCAGTTGTGCTGATTAGTATCTTAGAAAGACTCAATCCACCCCCACCTTTCGCTTTACCCTGGCTGAAGCTCCCATGTTCCTGATGCTGAGGTGTGACAGGCCCAAAGCCAGACAAGAGCTCAATGTTCCCCACCCATTGGGCATTGTCTGACACCTGCGTAGGATTAAAGGGCAAGCCTTAGGCTCCCAGGGACACTCCCCTGGCTGGGAATGACACTGCAGTCAGCAAATTATCTGAACATCAAGCGAAAAAGAGAAATCTCAGTGGCATTTTTGAGACCTTGGCAGGAGCTAGTCCCAAGTCTCACTGTTAAGACAGTGAGAAATGCCTTACTCAACCTCACACCATCTTCTAAATTTAAAAAACAATAACAGAAAACTCCACACTGGCTTCAACAGTTGCAAGACCAGCTCCTCTGGACTCCTACTCTCAAAGGCCCACACATTCTGGCTCCACCCATTCTTGGGATGGATTCATGGAGCATTTTTGGATGTGAGGCTGACACTAATGTTGATAGGTACTATTTTGGGCACCTTTGCCATCTCTCTCATAATAATTGATATTTGGATGTCATGTGGAATACAAGTCCACAACAAAGGGATTATTGTCACTACTATTATAGATGGAAACACTGACACCGAGGACAGAATTATCTACATTTGTAAAGTTTGGTGGTTGTTGGCCAATGTTCTACACGTATTTTTTTAATCCTCCACTCTCCTGGTCTAAGTGCCTAGTGAGTTTAGAGAAGCTTGGCCTAAAAGAAGAAACATAAATCAACATTATCTAAATCTGAATTCAAGCCCTACTATACAGTAGTGGCTTAGAAAGCCCAATCAAGTCAGTTATGAAATTGTAGGACCCCTACTGTAGGACCCCACAGTAGGTGATTGGTAAATGAATGGAATGTAGAAATATGATTTTTCCCATGGCCACTGACCTCTATAATTCAGCACTTTTCTCTTTTATTGTTAATGCAGTCATGTGTTTTTGAATTATTAATAACCTACTGAGCACCAGTATAACTTTTTATAAGGTATCTTTTTTGCTGAGATGAGTTCTGTCTCTGGCCAAGTCTTTCTGTTAAAATGACTAAAGTTCATGAGTTTCAGAAACTCATCCTTAGTGGTTTGCTAAAGAAAAGTGATGCTTTTACTTCTGTGACCAAATTTTGGTGGAAGAGAAGATAAAAAAGGTGATTGTGTGCACCATTCCAGCAGAATCACAAGATTTTCCTGGGTGCTTATTTTGTTTTGTTTTGTTTATACCTAAACCTTTTATAAAGAATCTCCATCTTGGGGGCTAAAGATGTAGTTCCGAGGTCAAAAGTAGAGCAATTGGGTTGCATATGTAAGGCCCTGGGTTAGATTCCTGTCATTGACCTTTCCCTCATGCCCAACATAATCTAGGAGTGGTAATTGAATGACTTTATGACCAAACTCAAAATCAATAAAGTATGTTATTAAGTCTGTCCATACAGCTCAGTGGTAAAGTGCATGTTTTGCTGGAACTTGACTTGAGTTTGCTGAGATTGAGATGACTGCTCTACTTCTTGTTCTTCTATTTTATTCCACTAATACAGAAGGAAGCAAACATGGAAAAGGGATACTTATTTACATTGAAACATCCAACCTTTCCTGGGCAGTCTCAACAGACTTCTATTGATGTGCCAAATAATGTGCTGCATTATTTGGGCACTTTGAGATGTTGTCCCAAAGAAAACTGGGGCTCTTTGGTAAAATAAAGGGGATCAAACTTCTTGGCTGCAAATAGTTACAACTAAATTAAATAATTGAATAATAAATGCCCTTTTAAAGAATGCCATGCAATTTGCCAAGCATCCTGACCACTGTTGTTAGCTGCTGTGTTTAATATTCTTTGATTGCCACAACAGTTAGGTGAAGGAGGCAGGTGCCCCTCCCACCTCTAAAGTTCCCAGCCCCTTGATACTGAGGGCTCTTGAAAACCTTGACAGAATACTGGTGGTGGAGTAGGAAAGGTTGGTCTATATCCTTTCTTCATTTCTTTTCTTAACTATGTAACTGAAAGAATTTTTTTTGAGGGAAGGAAGCTGAGATGGAAGAACTTGGTCAGATGTGACCAAGGAGGAAAGAGGAACCTTATGGCAATGTGAAAGATTAGGGGTTGAGAACAATACTGCCTAAATTTGCATCCTGGTTCTTCATTTTTTGTGTGATATTGGCCAGTTCATTAACTTTCAAGTGTACTGATATAAGCAGAAATGTAAATGCTCAAATCCAGACATAAAGCAGACGTATTGTGACTATTAGTTACCATTTTGTCCAGGTGAATGAAGATTCATGCTATAATTTTAGGACCAGATCTAACCCTCCAATTGGATTTTATAAGTATTTATTGGAACAAAGTCATGTCTGATGTACAATGGCATAATTGAACACCCATAGTAGATATCATCATTCCTACAGAGTCCTAAATATTTACTTTCTGGTCCTTTATAGAAAGAATTTGTTATGTCCTGTTATTGTGGAACATATATTGCTAGTTTAACTTTGGTTAAACTTAGTTTAACTTTCCAAGAATCTATGAATTAACTTTTAACTTTCTGTTTTTCAACTTCTTGCTCGGTGAAGTTAGGTCAGTGATTTAGCCTTTCAGCCCATTTTATTCCACTGCAAATTTAGAATTGTCAAAGTTGACAGAATTAGATACAACAAAGTGAAGTACTTGATGTTAGCTGATGCTTGGTAAATTGATCCTATAATTTTCATTCAGATAATATTTTAAACAAAAATGGGTATTATCTGAACTGGTATTAGCAAAATAAGGCTTAGAGGCTGGATTAATGTGCTGGACTATTGTAATGACTTGCCATACATTGGGTGATTTAACCAAAATTGATCCCACTTTAGATATTAAGATATCAACAGGGTTGTTTGCTTTCTTTGTGGTAGGAGAAATCTTCCATTCTTATCTTTGTAATTCCTAGCATCAAGGGGTTCTGTGGTATTATTTGTATTATTTTATTGGCATATGTATCATATCTTTTTCCACCATTATCTTCATATGGGTTTGGACTTTGGGCCCTATTCCAAACTGTGGGTATTCCAAATGATCCTTTTAAAGAGAATAAAATTATAGTAGTTAGAAGCTTCCCTACTTTCTTTTATTATTATTATTATTATTATTATTATTATTATTATGTTTTGTGTGTGCAATGTTTTTTCCCTTTATTTAAACATCTTGATTACATATATGTTTGTGATTAGACTTCAGTCATGTAAAGAACACCCCCTTCACCAGTGCAGTATTCCCATCACTAATGTCCCAAATCTCCCTCCATCCCACGCCAACCCCACCTGTACTCCAGAGAGGCTTTTCAGTTCCCTCATTCATTCACATGATTATGGTAGTTCTCTGTGTAGTTATTTCTATAACTGCACTCACCACTCTTTGTGGTGATTCATGAAGTGAGCTGGAAGTCCCAGCCCTCCTCTCTTTGTCTCTGAGGATTGTTCAAAGATGACTTTTATTTTTCTTAAATCTCATAGATGAGTGAGACTATTCTGCGTCTCTCTCTCTCCCTCTGACTTATTTCACTCAACATGATAGACTCGATGTATATCAATGTATAGAAAAATTTCATGACTTCATCTCTCCTGACAGTTGCATAATGTTCCATTGTGTATATATACCACAGTTCCTTTAGCCATTCGTCTGTTGAAGGCCATTTTAGTTGTTTCCAGAGCCTGGCTATTGTGAATAGTGCTACAATAAATATAGGTGTGAGGAAGGGGTTTTTGTATTGTATTCTTGTGTTCTTAGGATATATACCTAGGAGTGGAATAGCTGGGTCGAATGGGAGCTCAATTTCCAGATTTTGGAGGAATCTCCATATCACTTTCCATAGAGGTTGGACTAGAAGGCATTCCCACCAGGAGTGGATAAGAGTTCCTTTTTCTCCACATTCCCGCCAGCACTGATTATTCTCATTCTTTGTGATGTATGTCAATCTCTGTGGTGTGAGATGGTATCTCATTGTTGTTTTGATTTGCATCTCTCTGATGAATAGTGATGAAGAGCATTTTTTCATGTGCCTTTTGGCCATTTGTATTTTTTTTTATCAAAGCATCTGTTTATTTCTTCTCCCCATTTTTCGATGGGATTAGATGATTTTTTCTTATAAAGTTCTGACAGTGCTCTGTATATTTTGGATATTAGCCCCTTATCTGATGGGTGTTGGGTGAATAGTTTCTCCTACTCGGTGGGTGGCTCTTGTATCTTGGGCACTATTTCTTTTGAGGTGCAGAAGCTTCTCAGCTTAATGTATTCCCATCTGTTGATCAAGCTCTCACTGTTTGCAGATGACATGATACTCTATTAGAAAACCCTAAAGACTCTACGAAAAAGCTTCTAAAAACAATAAACTCATAAAGCAAGGTGGCAGACTACAAAATTAACACACAGAAATAAATGGCCTTCCTATACATCAATAATGATAGGGAAGAGAAGGAATTCAAGAAGGCAATCCCATTCACATTAGTGCCACACAAACTCAAATATCTTGGAGTCAACTTGACAAAGATGTAAAGGACCTATATAAAGAAAACTATAAAGCCGTGAAGGACCTATATAAAGAAAACTATAAAGCCCTGCTCCAAGAAATAAGAGAGGACACACAGAAACGGAAACACATAACCTGATCATGAATTGGCAGGATTCACATAATTAAAATGGCAATACTCCCCAAAGCATTATACAGATTTAATGTGATTCCCCTTAAAAATACCCATGATGTTCTTCAAAGAAGTGGATCAAACACTTATGAAGTTCATCTGGAACAATAAACACCCTCGAATAGCTAAAGCACTCCTAGAAAAAAGAAAAATAGGAGGCATTACTTTCCCCAACTTTAAACTGTACTACAAAGCAATAGTTATCAAAACAGCATGGTATTGGAATAAAGACAGACCCTCAGATCAGTGGAATAGGCTTGAGTTTTCAGACAGTGTTCCCCAGACATACAATTACCTAATTTTTGACAAAGGAGCAAGAAATCCTAAGTTGAGCAGAGAAAATCTCTTCAACAAGTGGTGCTGGCAGAACTGGTTAGCCACTTG
This sequence comes from Suncus etruscus, assembly GCF_024139225.1. NCBI lineage: Eukaryota > Metazoa > Chordata > Mammalia > Eulipotyphla > Soricidae > Suncus > Suncus etruscus. The sequence continues at coordinate 41,500,535 of NC_064858.1, forward strand.
CAAAAAAGCAAACATAGACCCCCCAGTTAACATCATGTACGAAGGTAAAATCCAAATGGATTAAAGAGCTTGATATCAGACCTGATACCATAAGGTATATAAAACAACACTTTGGAATTTAGTAGGTTGTCCGAGCTTTCGTCTTTATTCTCTGTGCATGGTGTTTGCTTGCAAGGTTTCCCCATTGTCATGCTTGTAGTGTGGTTTTTCCTGCGTGTTGTGTTGGGGTTCATTGGTTAGAAAGAGTGCGTTGCCATGAAGTGGAGTGGCCATGCTCTTCTGAGGCCTCTAGATGACAATTTTTTGGGGGGTGCGCTTCCTAGGCCTCTGAGTAGAACTTCAAGTATTCAGGGAAGACAGACAAGCAAAGCAAAGAGTTCCCTTCAAGTCCTCATGGTCATCCAAGGCACAGCAGGAGGGCGGAGCCAGCCAAGAACTCTCTGTAGTAGGCAGGATTGCCAGCAGGAATGCTGATGAAATCCAGTCTCAAGCGGCTGGAGGCATTATGGCCCAAGATGGCTTCTGCACCCTTCTGACACCCATCAGAAACCAGCAGGAATCAGTGTGTATACGTCCCAACCCACCTCTGATGCAGGCAGTTCCCTACTAATTTCATCTTAGCTTCATCATCTGCAAAGACCCACTTTTTAATACAGCCACAGTTATAAATAGGAACACTTTTTGTTGGGATGAACATAAAGATACACTTCAACACATAACAGAGGTAGTAAAGAACTGTTTTACATCAACTCAAACTGGTGTATGGATAACAATAAAAAGGCTCTCTGGGTGTCCAGGTAAGTCAAAGGAGAGATGGTCAGAGGTGAAGAAAGATTGAGAAAATATTATTAGAGTTAAACCAGTTATGATGTATGGAAAAGAAACAAAAGAAATAATTGGTGATGCTATTGAGTTTCTTGCTTGACCCATGGTTGAGAGGCTGATGCTATAACTGGAATTGGATGGCAGCATTTGCTTGGAAGGTGAAAAAAAAAACATGATGAGTTTATGATATGGGAGAGTAACTGTATGTATACAAGAGGTTTCCAATAAAAACAAGTATGGACAACAGGAAATAACATTGATTGAACATGGATGTGCCCTGCATCATTCTGGAATAACAAATGCTACTTTTCAGGGAGGAGGCATGATTAATATCTTCTAATGGTGAGATGAAATCACCCAAAATTAGAATGGACAGGCATGGAGAGACTGGATGTTTGGAGTCTGATTGAATATCTTCTGACATCATGCCCCTCAACATCTTTGATAACCATATTTAGGCATGTACCCTACTTCCTTCTCATTAAATGTCATTCTGCACTTGTCAGGATCCATCCTCATTCCTGTCCAAATACTTCCTGTTCTGCTTGATGATCACACCTGTTGGAACCAGGCCAGCCCCACCTGTTGATTTGTTCTTGTCCCAGTAGAAAGCACATGAAAACTTGTTACCCATCTATAAAATAGGAAAAATGATTCCAAATTCACAGAATAATTAAAATTTGTAATTTTACTTGAAAAGTGTAAGTAAAATTTTTGCCTATTGTGTCAAAATCCACTCCCCTGTGTTCTTTACTACACAAATCCCCACTTATGAGTTTATTATAGTTTAGGAAGTGTGTTTACCAAGGCATTACAATTTATGATCTAGGTATACACAGTTACTGCATGAACCACCACCAAACTAAGTGCTCAAAATCCCTCGTTTATGTTCCTGTGTCACTTTCGAGTTCACATTCTCCCCATAACCTGGTGTTCTCAGTTTGCACTCCTGTTATCAAAGTTGATTGTCAACTGAAGTCCCTTTTGGACACTATTTCCTATGATTTTTTCTAAGTATTGCACAGATACCACTCTTCTTCACTTACCACTTTGATGATGACTTTCTATTGAAGAACATTTGGCATTTAAAACAGCCCCCCTCTTACCTTATTCTTCCTGTTATCTCTCAATAGAGTTATAGGATAGTGCATGCTCACTAAATACTCAATGCTTATGTTCAACTCTTCTTCAGATAACTTCCTATGGTGTTGGAGTTTTTCACGCATTATTTTCTTCTTTAACAACTGATATCAGAGAATATCTTTGAAGGTAGAAGAAAGAACTTTCTCTGATTTTTTTTGTTCCTATGTAAATCATCCCAGCAGCAAATTTCATGCTTCAGATTTTTATGACATAAAATTATGAAGACAATCACTGATGGGCCACAATCAATGCAGACACTAGTAGAATTTCATTAAAAAAATCCTGCTTTCGTAGGATAGAGAATGGTCCACTGTGACACTGATAGTTGGAACTAATCTGAGGTAAAACTGAGTGCTGAAAGGGGATAAAGTGCTATGCACAGTACTCCTTCATTAACAATAGTACAAACCACAGTATAAAAAATAAGAGAAAAAAGTAAAATACCTGCCCCAGAGGCAGAGGTAGGGTGGTTGTAGCATCAGATCATGACATCTCTGAAAGTACAACAACAAGGTGGAGGATTTCTCCTAAATAGAATCCTCTAACCACTTAATTCCTGACAATGTTACCTTGAAGGTATATTTTTGTGCTCATTCTTTGAGTGACCATATTATCATACTCTAAATTTCCAAATGTCTTTAGATTTATTTCTGGATTTTTTTTATCCTATTCCAGTGGTGCATTTATCAATTTTAATTTAAATCAGTTTTATTTCATGCTCTTTGTCCTGGCTTTACAAACTTAGAGTACCAATTGTATTGTGCCTTTTGAGAATTTTCTGGCTTCTCTTCTGTGTTTGTTTTTGTCCATTGTATTTTTCTAATTTTACAGATATGGAAAATTATGGTAAGTGGTAATAATAAAAATCTTCTGAGCGACCCCCGGCAGAAGGAAGTAACAAAGCTTAGAGCAGAAATTAATGAAGTGGAAACCCAAAAAAACAATCCAAAAGATCAATGAAAGCAAAAGTTGGTTCCTTGAAAAAAATAGACAAGATTGATAAACCACTAGCAAAATTCACAATAAAAGGGATAGAAACTTAATAAACCAGATTAGAAAAGGGGGTGGCCACTACAGATAATACAGCAATCCAAAGGATAATCAGACTACTTTGAGAAACTGCCATGAAAGATGAGATCCTGGAGAAATCGGAAGAAAAATAAAATACATTATTGTAATAATGCCCAGAGATGATAGAGATGAGGGCCGAAGGACTGGCTCACTATATGAATGCAGTTAAGAGAAATGACTACACTAAGAACTATCATGACAATATTGATAAGTGAGAGAAGTAGAATGTCTGTCTCAAATATAGGCAGAGGGTGGGAAAGGAGGGAGTAGGGGGAGTACTGGTGGTAAGAATTTTCACTGGTGAAGGGAGGTGTTTTTCTTTGACTAATGCCCAACTACAAGCATGTTTGTAATCATGGTGTTTAAATGAAAAGAAAATAAAAGTACCATAATTAAAAAAGAAGAAAATCTTCTGAGTCATTTTACTGCAATAGGAGACACACAAGAGAAGTCCTTCTTTATGATGAAAACCATACATCAGTGAATTAACAGAGTGGTGCTGCTCTATCCCACTGCACAGGATCTGTATAATGCAGCTTTAGTTTCAGAAAGACATGACTTTTGTGTACAATTCACAGGCTAAGAAAATGCACTGGTTATTTTAAATTGTCATTAAAATAAAAAGTCACATTCAAGGTTACAGTGCAAGTTATAGAGTAGCAAATTATTCTCTGAAATACAGTAATATAGGTAATATAAACCTATTAATATAAATAAATTTAAATGAGGAAAATGGCAAGAGAAAATAGAGGACAGTGGAAAAGGTTCATTTTTAAGTTATTTAAGTCATCAGTGCATTGATGATATGCCATATGATAATGAAGATATTTGTATAATGAAAAGAAAACACTAGCATCTTTAATCAGGCTCATTAGTCAACTGACTTCACCAATAAATGTCATGCTGTTTAGAAACTTAAAACTCAAAACGAGCCTTAGAGGATGAAATGAATGATCTACTTTAAGATAGACAGACCACAAGACAAACCTAATTCCTACCAGTGACACTAAATCCCATGACAATCATCCCTCTCAACATCAATGGACTAAATGCACCTGTTAAGAGACACAGAGTGACAAAATGGTTCAAAAAGCCAAATCCAATGTCTTGCTGTCTACAAGAAACACATCTAAATAGCCAGGATAAACACAAACTCAAACTGAAAGGTTGAAGGACAATGATTCAAGCAAACACTTCTCTTAAAAAAGGTTGAAGTGGATTTCCAACTGTGATTGTTGCCTGTGCGTGTTTTTCCACTGTCCTGTCTCTGAAACCTCTTGGGAGTGGGCCAAAAGGGCCCAGGAAAATCGCTCTCCCAGAGGCTCTTCCAAGGGCCGGAGTGCCAAGGAACTGTGTCTGACCATAAAAACCAGCTATCTGCAGTATTCTGCAGAAAGGAAGGTCCCCTGTTTGTGACGTCAGGCTGGGAAAATCTACATCTGCCCAGTGATTCCCAACTGTGAGTGTTGCCTGTACATGTTTTTCCACTGTCCTGTCTCCCAAACCTCTTGGGAGTGGGTTGAAAAGTGCCCAGAAAAATAGCTCTCCGGGAGGCTCCAAAAGACAGCCACAAAGTGGAGCAGCCATGCACTCTTTCTAACCAATGAACCCCACGGCAACATGCAGAAAAATTTACACTACAAGCGTGACAATGGGGAAACCTTGCAGGCAAACACCATGCACAGAGAATAAAGACGAAAGCTCAGACAACCTAATAAATTCCAACCATCTGATTAACCTCTTGAATAAGGAACTTAAAATAGCAATATGGAAGATGTTTGTAGAACTCAAAGAAAGCATAGATCAATCTGAACAGAACACAAAGACAGAAATCAGAAAACTCCAAACTGAAATAACAAATCAGAAAAACACGGTAGCTCAACTGAAAAACTCAGTGGATGGCCTTGCCAGCAGGGTAAAAGCAGCTGAGGACAGAATCAGAGTACTGGAAGATGAGATGCAGAAAAACTCAACACAGCAGAAAAAGTTGGAAAAGAAACTTAAGACAAACAATCAGGCAATGGAAAAAGTACTAAAGGAATGTGAACAGATGAAAATAGAAGTCTTTGATAAACTCAACAGAAACAACATAAGAATCATTGGAGTCTCAGAGGCCCAGGTAGGAGATCTCCAGGAAGAATCAACTGTCAAAGACATTATCAAAGAGATATTCCCAAAGTTAAAGACTACATGCAATCAAATTCTGCATGCCCAAAGAGTACCAGCAAAAAGAGACCCAAAGAAAAACACCCCAAGACACATCCGCATTACAATGACAAATCCCACAGGTAGAGATAGAATACTGAAAGCAGCAAGATCAAAAAGGGAAATTACATTCAAAGGACCATCCCTAAGACTTACAGCAGACATGTCACAAGAAACTCCCAAGGCCAGAAGACAGTGGTGGGATATTGTGACAAGACTGAATGAAATGGATGCCTCACTGAGAATACTGCACCCAGCCTGACTCACGTTCAGGTTTGAAGGAAGAATACATAGCTTCATGGATAAACAACAGCTCAGAAACTTCACAGATTAAACACCAGCCTTAAAGGAAAAACTGAAAGGTCTACTGTAAGTCAAGAAAGACCAACAAACACAGCAAACTTTTCTACAAAGATTATATTAAATCCTATGACAATCATCTTCCTCAATGTCAATGGAATAAATTCACCAATTAAAAGACAAAAAGTGGCAAAATGTGTCAAAAAGATGAATCCAACCTTCTGCTGCCTACAAGAAACACACCTGAATAGTCAGAACAAACATAGACTCAAAATCAAAGGCTGGAGCAAAATCATACAATTAAACAACACCCTTAAAAAAAGCTGGGGTGGACATATTAATATCTGATGACACCAACTTTATACTCAAAAAGTTGTAAGGAACAAAGATGGACACTATGTATTAATCAAGGGATATGTGCAACAGAAAGAAATCAGACTATTAAACATATATGCACCCAATGAGAGACCAGAAAATTATCTAATACAGTTACTGACAAATCTGTAAGAAGACATCAATAATAACACAATAATTGTGGGAGACCTCAACATGGCCATGTCAACATTTGATAGGTCAACCAGACTGAAAACCAACAAAAACATACTAGCCCTGAAAAGGGTAGTGGAAGAAAGAGGACTAGTAGATATATATAGGACACTCCATCCCAAAAAACCTGGATGCACATTCTTCTCCAATGAACATGGGTCATATTCCAGGATAAATCACATGCTGACACATAAAACATACCTTCATAAAATCAAGAGGATAGAAATCTTGCAGGCTACCTTTGCTGACCACAAGGCTCTGAAATTAGATGTGAACTACAAAGGCACACAGAAGAAAAACTTTAACAGTTGGAAATTAAACAGCCTGCTACTGAACAGCTAGTGGGTTCGAGATGAAATCAAAGAAAAAATCAAAACGTTCCTGGAAACAAATGATAATGAAGACACAAACTGTCAGAACCTATGGGACACAGCAAAAGCGGTCCTGAGAGGAAAATTTATAGCTTTGCAAGCACACATCAGGAAGGAAGAAGGGGCATACCTGAATAACTTAATGATGCAGCTCAAAAAATTAAAAAATGACCAACAAAAGGAACCAAAAATAGAAAGACAGAAGGAAATAACAAAACTGAAAGCAGATATAAATGGAGTGAGTGGAAAACCAGAAAACAACCCAAAAGATCAATGAAAGCAGAAGTTTGTTCTTTGAAGAAATAAACAAGATTGATAGACCATTGACAAAACTCACAAAGAGAGCCAGAGTAACCTGATAACCCTTAATAGAAATGAGAAGGAGGAGATCATGACAGATAGTGCAGAGATGCAAAGGATAATCAGAGACTACTTTGAGAAACTTTATGCTACTAAACATAAGAACCTAGAAGAAATGGATACATTCTTGGACACATAACCTTCAACAGTTAAGTAAGGAGGATCTAGCATATCTAAATAGCATCACTATTGAGGAAATTGAAACTGTAAACAAACATCTCCCCAAAAAGAAAAGTCCAGGCCCAGATGGATTTACTTATGAATTCTTTCAAACCTTTCAAGAGGAGCTACTACCAATCATAGCCAGGCTTTTCCGTGAAATTGAAAAAATGGGAACACTCCCAAACAGCTTTTATGAAGCCAACATCACCTTGATACCAAAACCAGACAGAGATGCTGCCAAAAAAGAAAATTATAGACCAATATCCCTGATGAATGCAGATCCAAAGATCTTCAACAAAATCCTGGCAAATAGGATCCAATGCATCATCAAGAAGATCATACACTACCACCAAGTAGGTTTCATCCCAGGAATGTAAGGATGGTTTAACATCCATAAATCTATCAATATCATACACAACATCAAGAACAAGAAAAATAAAAACCACATGATCATATCAATAGCCGCAGAGAAAGCAATTGATAAGGTCCAACACCCATTCTTGATCAAAGCTCTCAGCAAGATGAGAATGGAAGGCACCTCTCTCAAACTAATTAAAGCCATCTACCACAAGCCAATGGCAAATATTATCCTCAATGGAGAAAAACTAAAAGCCTTTCCTCTAAATTCTGGTACAAAACAAGGCTGTCCACTCTCACAACTCCTCTTCAACATAGTACTGGAAGTGCTTGCTATAGCGATCAGGCAAGAAAAAGATATCAAGGGAATCTAGATAGGAAAGGAAGAAGTCAAGCTCTCACTGTTTGCAGATGACATGATACTCAGAAAACCCTAAAGACTCTACCAAAAAGCTTCTAGAAACAATAAACACATATAGCAAGTTGGCAGGCTACAAAATTAACACTCAGAAATCAATGGCCTTTTTATACACTAATAATGATAGGGAAGAGATGGAAGTCAAGAAGGCAATCCCATTCACATTAGTGCCACACAATCTCCAATATCTTGGAGTCAACTTGACCAAATACATGACAACCTATACAAAGAAAACTATAAAACCCTGCTCCAAGAAATAAGAGAGGACACATGGAAATGGCAACACATAACCTGCTCATGAATTGGCAGGATTCACATCATTAAAATGGCAATACCCCCCAAAGCATTGTACAGATTTAATGCAATCCTTTTACGGATACCTATGACATTCTTCAAAGAAGTGGATCAGGGGCCGGGAAGGTGGCGCTAGAGGTAAGGTGTCAGCCTTACAAGCGCTAGCCAAGGAACGGACCGCGGTTCGATCCCCCGGCATCCCATATGGTCCCCCCAAGCCAGGGGCGATTTCTGAGCACATAGCCAGGAGTAACCCCTGAGCATCAAACGGGTGTGGCCCCAAAACAAAAACAAAAACAAAACAAAAAAAACCCAAACAAACAAAAAAAAAAAAGAAGTGGATCAAATACTTATGAAGTTCATCTGGAACTATAAACACACTCAAATAGCTAAAGCACTCCTAGGGAAAAGGAAAATGGGAGGCATCCAACTTTAAACTGTTCTACAAAGAAATAGTTATCAAAACAGCATGGTATTGGAATAAAGACAGACCCTCAGATCAGTGGAATAGGCTTGAGTTTTCAGAAAATGTTTCCCAGAGATACAGTCACCTAATTTTTGACAAAGGAATAAGAAATCCTAAATTGAGCAGGGAAAATCTCTTCAACAAGTGATGCTGGCAGAACTGGTTAGCCACTTGCAAAAAAGCAAACAGAGACCCCCAGTTAACATCATGTACAAAGGTAAAATCCAAATGGATTAAAGAGCTTGATATCAGACCTGATACCATAAGATATATAGAACAACACGTAGGCAAAATACTCCATGACTTTGAGACTAAAGGCATCTTCCAGGAGGAAACTTCACTTTCCAAACATGTGGAAGCAGAGATAAACAGATGGGAATACATTAAGCTGAGAAGCTTCTGCACCTCAAAAGAAATAGTGCCCAGCATACAAGAGCCACCCACCATGTGGGAGAAACTATTCATCCAATACCCATCAGATAAATGGTTAATATACAAAATATACAGGGCACTGACAGAACTTTACAAGAAAAAAATATCTAATCCCATTGAAAAATGGGGAAAAGAAATGAACAGACACTTGGACAAAAAAAAAAAATGGCCAAAAGCACATGAAAAATGCTCCTTGTCACGAATCATCAGGGAGATGCAAATCAAAACAACGATGAGATACTGTCTCACACCACAGAGATTGGCACATATCACAAAGAATAAGAACAATCGGTGCTGGTGGGGATGTGGAGAGAAAGGAACTCTTATCCACTGCTTATCCATTATCGAATGCCGTCTAGTCCAATCTCTATGGACAGCGATGTGGTGATTCCTCCAAAAACTGAAAATTAAGCTCCCATTCAACCCAGCTATTTTACCCCTAGGGATATTCACTAGGAACAAAAGAATACAATACAAAACCCCTTCTTCACACCTATATTTATTGCAGCACTATTCACAATAGCCAGGCTCTGGAAACAACCAAGATGCCCTTCAACAGACGAATGGCTAAAGAAACTATGGTACATATACACAATGAAACATTATGCAGCTGTCAGCAGAGATGAAGTCATGATATTTTCCTATACATGGATGTACATCGAGTCTATCTTGCTGAGTGAAATAAGTCTGACTGAGAGAGTGAGACTCAGAATAGTCTCACTCATCTATGAGATTTAAGAAAAATAAAAGTCATCTTTGCAACAATCCTCAGAGAATACGAGAGGATGGCTGGAACTTCCAGCTCACTTCATGAAGCTCACCACAAAGAGCGGTGAGTGCAGTTATAGAAATAACTACACTGAGAACTACCATAATCATGTGAATGAATGCGGGAACTGAAAAGCCTGTCTAGAGTACAGGTGGGGGTGGGGTGGAATGGAGGGAGATTTGGGACATTGGTGATGGGAATGTTTCACTGGTGTCGTGGGGTGTTCTTTACATGACTGAAACCTAACCACAATCATATTTGCAATCAAGATGTTTAAATAAAGAAAAAAATGCAAAAAAGTTTGTAGTGGCCATATTTATTTCAGATGACACAGATATTAGACTTAAAAAGTCGTAAGTGACCGAGATGGGATATTCTGAATAATTAAGGGATATGTAAAACTCTAAGAAATCACACACACATATATATATGTATATATATGTATATACGTATATATATGTATATATGTATATACGTATATATATGTATATATATGTATATATGTATATATATGTACTCAATAAGAGACCAGCAAAATATTTTAAAAAAACCATTGACAAACTTGAAGGAAGATATTAATAACAACACAATAATAGTGGGAGATATCACTGCCTTGTCACCACTTATAGGCCAACAGGGCTGAAACCTAGCAAGAATATACTAGCATTGAAAGGAGCAATGGAAGAAATTAGCCTAGTAGACATATACATAGGGATTTTCATCCCCAGACCACTGTTTACACATTTTTCTTCAATGTACATGAGTCATTCTCCAAAATAGTCCACCTGATAGCTCATAAAACATACTTACATAAAGTAAAGAAGACAGAATTTGTACATACTACCTTCCGAGATACACGTAAATTAGAAGTGAATAACAAGCATACACAGAGGAACAATTTTAACACCTGGAAATTAAACAGCTCGGTACTGAACAATCAGTGGGTCAGTGGCAAAATAAAAGAGAAAAGCAAAAGATCTCTGGATACAAATAAGAAGAAAGACACAAATTATCAAAATCTGTGGAACACAAAAAAGTTGTACTAAGAGAAAAATTTATAGCTTTGCAAGCATCCATCAGGACGAAGGAAGAAGCCAATATAAAGAACTAATGTCACAGCTTACAAAATTGGAAATTGATCAACAAAAATGAACCAAAAATAGTAAGATGGAAAGAAGTAATAAAGCTTTGAATAGAAATCAATTAATGAAAAATCCAAAAATAATCCAAAAGATCAATAAATGCAAGAGTTGCTACTTTGAAAAAATAAACAAAGTTAATAAACCACTAGCAAAACTCACTAAAAAGGAAGAGAAACTTAATAAACTGAATCAGAAATTAAAATGGAAAGATCGCTACAGATACTACAGAAATTCAAAGAGTAATCTGAGACTACTTTTGTTTTTGATTCACACCAGGCAATGCTCAAGGTTTACTCCTGGCTCTGTGCTCAGAAATCGCCCCTGGCAGGCTCATGAGACCATATGAGATACTGGGAATTGACCTACTATCAATCCTGAGTTGGCCATGTGAAGGCAAACTCCCTTCTACTGCTGTAGTATCTCTCTGGCCTCTACTTTGAGAAATTCTATGCCAAAAACATGAGAACCTGTAAGAAATGGATAGATTCTTGGACTCTTATAATCTCCCAAGTTTGAACCACGATGATCTAGCATATATAACAGATGCATCATTATTAAGGAAATTAAAATTCTGATCTAAAGTCTTCCCCAAAACAAAAGCCAAGACTCATATGATTCACTAACTAATTATTTCAAACATTCCAAGGGAATTTACTGTCTATACTTTTCAGGCTTTTCCAAGAAATTGAAGAAACAGAAACACTCCTAAATAGTTTTTATGAAGATAACATCACCCTGATAACAAAAGCAGACAGAGAAGCCACCAGAAAAGATAACTTTAGACCAATATCCTAGATAAAAACATGCAAAGATCCTTAATAACATACTAGCAAATAAGATCCAATGCCTCACTAAGGATAAACCGTAGGAACACAAAAACACAATACAATAATACCCGCTGCACTCCTATTTTCATATCAGCACTATTTACACTAGCCAGAATATGAAATCATTCCAAATGCTCAACAAGAAACAAATTGTTAAAGAACTGTGATATATCTATACAGTGAAATACTATGCAACTCTTAGAAAAAAATAAAGTCATGAAATTTGCTTATACATGGATGGATTTCTGACTATTGTAAATAGAGCATGTACATAGGCATGCAGAGGCCATTTTTGTATTTATGTTCCTGGGCTATATTCATAGGAGTGATATTATATCTGGATTATATTGAAGCTCAATTTCTAGCTTTTTGAAGAATGGCCATATTGTTTTTATTGTTTTCCAAAGAGGCTGGACTTGTCCCCACATTCTACTAGCAATTAGTGAGAGTCCCTTTCTCCCCGCATTCATGCTAGTATTTGTTCTTTGTGTGTGTGTGTGTGTGTGTGTGTGTGTGTGTGTGAGAGAGAGAGAGAGAGAGAGAGAGAGAGAGAGAGAGATGCATGCTAATCTCTGTAGTGTGAGATGATACCTCATTGTTCTTTTGATTTGCATCTCCCTGATGGTTAATGATGTGAAGCATTTCTCAAGTGCCTTTTGGCCATCTGTATTTCTTCTTGGAGGAAATGTTTGTTCATTTCTTCTCCGTTGTTCAAAGTTTTCAAGATACAGAATGGCTGAAAAAATTAACCTATCTAGAAGTTCTGTTACATGGAAATGTGAAAGCAACTTCTGAAGAAGTGGGAAAGGTTGTTTTGATCTCAAGTAACAATATTCTTGAGAAAATAAAAATGAAAAATTAAATATTAATTTTTATTGCCTTAGCTAGTTAAAGAGAATGAACATGGTGGACATGCCTCATGACCATCACGAAGAGCTGGGTGAGTATGTTGAAAACAAATTTCCATTTTGTTAAAGATATGGCAAGGGAAACTTAACTTTATTTTGTGCTTAGCCTAGAACTTGATTTTGAGAGAGATAGAAAATTCTGGGAAGAATGATCAGTTAAAACATTGCAAAGGAGATTTATTGGTTTTCCCCTTATAAATTGTGTTCATGAGAAGGGTATATGGCTTGGAGTAGAACATAAAATATAGGGATTTTGTTGCAGTTCTTGAATTTCTACAGGTGTAACCTAACTTTTCTCTTGTTGAACATACTCAAAAACAAATACAGAAATGGTCTCATATTAGTTGGAAATAATGTGTGCTAATCTTATTTGGCTAAAATCAAGTATGTGTACAGCAAATATAACCCTATGGGGATTTTATTTTCTATTTGTTACATAAATATTTATTCACATAGTTGTCTATAAGAAATGGACACGAGTACATCTAGAATTAATTTTGAACAGTTTGATCTTCATTCAGTTAATGTTGATTATGTTCAGATGATAATTTTTAAAGTCATTGTTTTTAATATTTTTATTTAAACACTTTGATTACAAATATGATTGTGGTTGATTTCAGTCATGAAAGAGAACAACCCCCTTCACCAGTGCAACATTCCCATCACCAATATCCCAAATCTTCCTCCTCCCTAGCCAATCTCCACCTGTGCTCTAGACAAGCTTTCTACATCCCTGTTTTATTCACATTGTTATGATAGTTCTAATTGTAGTTATTTCTCTAACTGCACTCATCACTCTTTGTGGTCAGCTGCGTGTACTGGGCTGGAAGTTCTAGCCCTCCTCTCTTTTGTCTCTGAAAATTATTGCAAGAATGTCTTTTATTTTTCTTAAAACCCATAGTTGAGGGAGACTATTCTGCATCTATCTCTCTTCCTATGGCTTATTTCACTCAGCATAATAGATTCCATGTACATCCATGTATAAGAAAATTTCATGACTTCATCTCTCCTGATGGCTGAATAATATTCCATTGTGTATATGTACCACAGTTTCTTTAGCCATTCATCTTGGTGGTTTCCAGAGTCTGGCTATTGTAAATAGCACTGCAAAAAATATAGGTGTGAGGAAGAGATTTTTGTATTGTATACTTGTATTCCTAGGGTATATCCCTAGGAGTGGTATAGCTGGATCATATGGGAGCTTAATTTCCAGATTTTGGAGGAATCTCCATATTGCTTTTTAGAAAGGTTGAACTAGATGGCATTCCCACCAGCAATCGATGAATTCCTTTCTTTCCACATCCCTGCCAACACTGATTGTTCTCATTCTTTGTGATGTGTGCCAATCTCTGTGGCATGAGATGGTACCTCTTTGTTGTTTTGATTTGCATCTCCCTAATGATTAGTAATGTGAAGCATTTTTTCATGTGCCTTTGGCCAATTGTACTTTTTATCAAAGTGTTTGTCCATTTATTCTCCCCATTTTCTGATGGGATTAGATGATTTTTTTCTTGTAAAGTTCTGTCAGTGACTTGTATATTTTGGAGATTAGCCCCTTATCTGATGAGTATTGGGTGAATAGTTTCTCCCACTCAGTGGGTGGCTCTTGTATCCTGGAAACTATTTCCTTTGAGGTGCAGAAGCTTCTCAGCTTAATATATTCCCATCTGTTTATCTCTGCTTTCACTTGTTTGGAGAGTGCAGTTTCCTCCTTGAAGATGCCTTTAGTATCAATGTCACAGAGCATTTTACCTATGTGTTGTTCTATATATCTTATGGTATCAGGTCTGATATCGAGGTCTTTAATCCATTTGGATTTTACTTTCATACATGATGTTAACTGGGGGTCTAAGTTCGCTTTTCTGCAAGTGGCTAGACAGTTGTGTCAGTACCACTTGTTGAAGAGGCTTTCCCTGCTCCATTTAGGATTTATTGCTCCCTTATCAAAAATTAGGCTTGAGTACTCAAGCCTATTCCACTAATATGAGGGTCTGTCTTTATTCCAATACCATGCTGTTTTAATAACTATTGCTTTGTAGTACAGTTTAAAATTGGGGAAAATAATGCCTCTCATATTCCTTTTACCAAGGATTGTTTTAGCTATTCGAGGGTGTGTATTGTTCAAAATGAATTTCATAAGTGTTTGATCCACTTCTTTGAAGAATGTCATGGGTATATTTAGAGGGATTGCATTAAATCTGTACATTGCTTTGGGGAGTATTGCCATTTTAATGATGTTAATCCTGCCAATTCATGAGCAGGGTATGTGTTTCCATTTCAATGTGTCCTCTCTTATTTCTTGGAGCAGGGTTTTATAGTTTTCTTTGTATAGGTCGTCATATCTTTGGTCAAGTTGACTCCAAGATATATGAGTTTGTGTGGCACTAATGTGATTGTGGTTGTTTTCTTAATGTCCATTTTTCCTCTAACATTACTGGTGTATAAAAAGGCCATTGATTTCTGTGTATTAATTTTGTAGCCTGCCACATTGCTATATGAATTTATATATATATATATATATATATATATATATATATATATATATATATATATATATATATATATATATATATATATGAATCTATTGTGTCTAGAAGCTTTTTGGTATAGTTTTTAGAGTTTTCTAAGTAGAGTGTCATGTCATGTGCAAACAATGAGAGTTTGACTTCTTCCTTTCCTATCTGAATTCCTTTGATATCTTTTTCTTGCCTAATCGGTATAGCAAGTACTTCCAGTACTATGTTGAAGAGGAGTGGTGAGAGTGGACAGCCTTGTCTTATACCAGAATTTAGAGGGAAGGCTTTTAGTTTTTCTCCATTGAGTATATTTGCCATTGGCTTGTGGTAGATGGCTTTAACTATATTGAGAAAGGTTCCTTTCATTCTCATCTTGCTGAGAGGTTTTTTTTTTTTTTTAATATCAAGAATGGGTGTTGGACCTTATCAGATGCTTTGTCTGCATCTATTGATATGACCATGTGATTTTAATTTTCTTCTTGATGTTTTGTATTATGTTGATAGAGTTACAGATGTTAAACCATCCTTGCATTCCTGGGATGAAACCTACTTGATCATAGTGAATGATCTTCTTGATGAGGCATTGGATCCTATTTGCCAGGATTTTGTTGAGAATATTTGTATCTGTGTTTATCAGGGATATTGGTCTGTAATTTTCTTTTTTTTTGTAGTATCTCTGTCTGGTTTAGGTATCAAGGTGATGTTGGCTTCATAAAAGCTGTTTGGAAGTGTTCCCATTTTTTCAATTTCATGGAAGTGCCTGGACAGGATTGGTAGTAGTTACTCTTTAAAGGTTTGAAAGAGTTCATTAGTAAATCCATCTAGGCCTGGGCTTTGTCTGAGGCCATATTTTCATCCACATTTTTTTTGGGGGGGGATGTGGAATAGTGGGGTGGGTTTTAAGCCATTACTTAGTAGTACTTAAGGGCTACCCCTAAACCTATAATAGGTCTATTCCTGGCAGCACTTGTGGAGCCCATGTGTGGTGCTGGGTATTGAATCAGAGTCAACTGTACACAGGTGCCTTAAACCATGTACTATTTTTTCACTCTTGGCTTTGGTTTATTCTTTCAGTTGCTTTACCACTCAACAACATCCATTAAAATAATTTATAACCCTTTTTACATTAAATTTATTAAATATATTTTGAAAATATGAATTCTATTAAGCCAATTATTTAAACCAATTTTTTTCATAAGATTCAAAGATTTATAGAAGCGGTTAATTTCAATAAATGTAAGCTGAATATACTTTCCATAATAGTTTGTTTTAAAATATAATTTTTTGAGGGGATCACACCCGGCAGCGCTCAGGGGTTACTCCTGACTCTACACTCAGAAATCGCTCCTGGCAGGCTTGGGGGAGCATATGGGATGCCAAGATTCAAACCACTGACCTTCTGCATGCGAGGCAAATGCCATACCTCCACGCGATCTCTCTGGCCCCATAATTTTTTATTTTATATAAAGAAAAGAAACTTTCTATTGCATTTGCCATATACAAACAAGCCATCATATACTTTAAGAGCCCATTAACAGTTTTTTTTTATTTTTTAATTTTAGTTATGAGAACAAAGATGCAAAGAAAGAGGACAAGGTAAAGTTACAGTGGAAGGACAATCACCCATAACATAATTCTCAGAAGAAGTCCCCTTGCTGATATCTTAACTTTAAACTTTCAGCCAAAGAACATTAAGATAAATAAAACAGAATTCATGTACAATTACTTTGTCCCTCAAGTCCCCAGATTGTAACACATTATAATATTTTTTTCTTAATTTAATTTTTATTTTGATCATAGTGGCTTACATATTGTTGACAATAATATTTTAGGTACATATTTACATAAAATCAGGGGGGGTTTCCATCATCAATTTGTCCTCCCTACACCTCAGTTTTTGTCCTACCTCCCATATGCTCTTCCCTCACCCCTAGGGCTGCCAGAATATGTTGTTCCCTCTGTATCTAGCCTAATACTTAGTAGTCTTGCACCTGTTTTGTCCTGGTGCCTCCCTTATTTCCCCCTCTAACTGGGGGGCAGGACTAGCTAGTTCAAGTTACGTGGTTTTGTTTGAAGAAGGGAATAGTAGTAAACTGGGGTAAAGGTCTAATATGCAGAAAATAAGCGGAATTCTTCTAGAGGGTCTCATCCTCCGTTAGAGAGACGAAGGAGAAAAAGGTGAAACACTTCACTAGTACAAAAAGAAGTGTCAAATATCCAGTGAGGACTCCAACAATAACACTAAGCACCACCACAAAAAAAAACAAAAACAAAAACAAAAAAAAACGCCACGGTCTTGAGATAAGAAACATGGCAGAGCATATAATGAAAGAAAAGAAAAGAAAAGGAAAGGAAAGGAAAGGAAAGAAAAGAAAAGAAAAGAAAAGAAAAGAAAAGAAAAGAAAAGAAAAGAAAAGAAAAAAGAAAAAAGTGTAAATGGGGGCAACAGCTTCAATAACCACACCAAAACAAAGAAATCAACCAAAAATAGATAGGTAAATATAATAATAATGATAATAAATGAAGATAAAAAATTATATATATAAAAAGATAAATAATATTTTGTGTTTTATTTCTTTCCCTCCTGCCCTGGCACAGTAAATATTGGGGTCATTCCAAAAGAAATTCACTTGACCTAAGAGATATGTGGTTTCTCCGCCCTTGGAGTATATTGTCACGGGATCAACTATAGCCTCTGTTCAGGATCCTTTACTCTCCCGGTGGTGTTTTTGTGTTGTTTGGAAGACTTTTTTTCCGTCCTTGGTGATACAATCAGACCTCTGTATCTATCGATCTCAGTATCTGCACAGTTCCAGGGATGGAACTTATGATGAAGTCAGTCTTTGTGGTTCTAGAAGTTTCGTTCCCTCAGTGTCATTTTAATCCATCTTCTGTGGTTGGTGGTCTTGGTCTTGGCGCTAAACCTGGGATGGCACCTAGGATAACGCCTTTCCTTGTGTTTCCAGAAGCCCCATTCCGTTACAGTTGTCTCTGCCAGACCTTTGGAACTGGGGATCATGGTTGTTGTGCAGGTCGTAGTTCAAATCCTAGACTAGGGCTTTTTTATTGGTCCCAGGATATATACAGTCTGGTCATGGTTCTAGCAGCCAGTCATCTGTAAGTCGCGATCTTGGTTTTTGGACCTACCAACGGGTGACAAGTCTTCTGATTTTGACTTATCAATGGCTGATAAGGTAGGATAATCTGTTCTTAGGTCATGTTGTTCCCATTTTCCTCATTGTCAGGATATCGTATTAAAGCTGGCACTCATTGGTGTTCCAGTAGTATTAAGGTTGTCCAGATGGGGTTTGTTTCCTGCAGCTGTTGTGAAGAACTGTGCCGTTTCTGTGACTGGGATCCAGGGTTCAAGGCTGGATGGATGGGATCTAATCTCCTGAGGTCTAAGTTGATTCCACATGACATATTTTCAAGGTAGGAGTTATCCCTGTATTGTAAACAACTATGAGTTCCTATCTCTAGTAGATAAGAGCTCTTTTTTATGTGTAAGATTTCCCCTTTTATTAGTGTGCCTTTGCAGAGAGAAATGGTGCTACGTTATATTGTTGGTGCATTTGGGGGTGGACAGAGAGGAAAACAGAAACAGGTCACATACCCAAAAAAGATTTTAAAAAATAGGATTAAAAATGTATGTGCTCACATATGTATATGTAGAACAGACAATTAAAAAATGAATTAACGAAGTATTTAAAGGACCAAAGTGATGCAGAAGACTGCCTTACATTTGGGGAAAGGCAGGTAAAGAGGAGGTGTAATACAGGTCTTATGTTTATGTTGGGAGTACATGTTTTCCCATTGTCTTTTGGGTTTTTCTTGTAGTGTGTGGGTTCCCAGGCATCTTTCCATCAAACCCCCTGACCTTCTTCAGATTGGCAAAAGATTTGCGGCAGAGAGTTCTTGGAAGAGTTCTTGTATTGGGACTACTTTTGGAACTAAGTCTGATTTCAAGTCCACATTAGGGGAAATGGTAGGGAGGGCCGCACAGCATGGGTCCGCAGGGGAGTTAGCTGCCTTTTCTTGCAGGAGACGAAGTGTGGGTTTGACTGGGTGTCTCTTCGTTTGGGTACTGGGTACTGGTTCATTGGGGTAGGAGGTCAATCTTGATGCCTAATAGATTAAGGACTGAGGGTGAAGAGTTATAATACAGTGGGAAGTCTGGATGGGAATGAGGGGTGAGGGGGTAGTTGGATTTCCAAAGGGGGGAAAGGGGAAGGAATGGTAGGGGTAGGAAGGGAGAAAAGAGAAAATACATTAGAAAGAAAGGGAAAAGAGAAAAGAAAAAAGTAGAGAGAAGAGTAGAAAATAAATGATAAAAAAGAAAGTAGTGAGAGGAGAGGAGAGAATAGTAAGGGAATGTTAGTTTGCTTGAATGTGTTCGATGAGTAGTCTGTAGTTTAAGTCTGTATGTCATGGTTACTGCTTCGGTGGTCTGACTGGCCACATGCTTCGATTCCTAAAAGAAGGTATAACCTTGAAATAAAGTGTATGTTAAAGAGTTTTCTCGGGACCATCTCGTAGTGCCAGCTAGGTATGGTATCTCGTGTGGTATCCCGAGCTGCCATCTTGGTTTGTCCACATTTTGTATCCAAGAATGCCTGTGGACAGAAAAGCTAAGAGGTTATTTCTTTTTATTTTTTTGTTTTGTTTTGTTTTTGGGTCACACCCAGCAGTGCTCAGGAGTTATTCCTGGCTCCAGGCTCAGAAATTGCTCCTGGCAGGCATGGGGTTACCATATGGGACGCTGGGATTCGAACCGATGACCTCCTGCATGAAAGGCAAACGCCTTACCTCCATGCTATCTCTCCGGCCCAAGAGGTTATTTTAAATATAGTAAGATAAGGCATTAAAACATGATGTTATGGGATGTTTTCATTGGAGTCAGTGATTTCCCGTGGTATTCTTTACCTGTGATCCTGTATACGATCTCCAAGGGATTAATGTGGGCCTTTGTCGTAGAAGGCTGATTACATACCTGTTCTCTCTATGCTGCTGTTTCTGGTGTTGCTATTTTCTTTGTGGTATAATGCGGTCAAGAGTTTGCGTTGTTCCTTTTTCATGTATGTTGGGCACTGCTCTCGAGTATATGTTGACTATTACAGTGTTTAGAGTTTCTACCCTGTTAAACCCTATTATTTGATTGTTGAGTGTTAGTTGTGTATAAGATGTATGTTCTAGGTGCTTTAGAATAGTGCTATCATTTTGTGTTTATCTTTTGTCTTCTTACTTACTTTGTTTAACATAACATGTTCTGGTCCATCCACGTTGCTGCAAAGTCTGTGATTGTATCATTTCTGACTGCCATGTAATATTCCATTGTGTATAGATACCACATCTTAATGATCCATTCATCTGTTGTTGGGCATCGAGGTTGGTTCCAAGACTTGGCTATTATACTGAGTGCTGCAATAAATAGTGGGGTGCACACGTATTTTGGAATGAATGTCCTTACAACTTGGGAATATATACCTAGGAGAGCAATTGCTGGGTCAAATGGCAGCTCAATTCTGAGTTCTTTGAGCACTCTCCAGACTGTTCTCCATAGGTGTTGGATTAGGGGACATTCCCACCAGCAGTGGATGAGAGTTCCTTTCATACCGCATCCCCGCCAACAAAGATTTTTCCCATTATTTTTGATGTGAGCCATCCTTACTGGTGTAAGGTGGTATCTCATTGTTGTCTTGATTTGGATCTCTCTGATGATGAGTGAAGGTGAGCATGTTTTCATGTGTTTGTTAGCCATCCTTCTGTCTTCCTCAGAGAAGTGTCTATTCATTTCATCTCCCCATTTTTTATGGCTTTATTTGGTTTTGGGGGGCTCAGCTTTCTGAGTGCTTTGTATGTTCTAGATATCAGCCCTTTATCTGATTTGTCGAGTGAAAAGATTTTTTCTCATTCTATTAACTGTCTTCTTGCATTAAGTAAGGTTTCTTTCGCCATGCAGAAGCTTTTTAGTTTGATGTAGTCCCATTTATTTATGTTTGATGCTAAAGTTTTTGCCATTGATGCTCCATTCTCGAAGACCTTTTTGATATATATGTCTTCTAGTGTTCCGCCTATTATGTTCTCAATAAACTTTATAGATTTGGGTATGATTTCAAGGTCTTTGATCCATTTTGAGTTGACTTTTGTATAAGGAGTGAGTTATGGGTCAATTTTCACTTTCGTACATGTGATTTTCCAGTTGTACCAACACCATTTGTTGAATAGGCTTTTTTTTGTTCCATTTCAAGTTCCTGCCTCTTTTATCAAATATTAGTTGGCTGTATATCTGGGGGTTTATGTCTGGGAATTCTGTTCTGACCCACTGGTGTGAGGTCCTGTTTCTGTTCCAGTACCATGCTGTTTTGATTACTATGGCTTTATAGTATAGTTTCAAGTTAGGTAAGGAGATGCCACCCAGCTTCTTGTTTTTCAATATGTGTTTGGCTATCCTGGGTTTTTTGTTATTCCAGATGAATTTTATGATTGATTGTTCTATTTCTTTAAAGAATGGTGTTTGAATTTGGATAGGGATTGCATTAAATCTATAGAGTAGTTTGGGTAGGATAGTCATTTTGACTATGTTAATTCTACCTATCCATGAGCATGGGATATTCTTCCATTTATTTAGATCCTCTTCAATTTCTTTCTGAAGTGTTTTGATGTTTCCCTGGTATAGGTCTTTCACTTCCCTTGTAAGGTTGATTCCTAGGTACCTGCTATTTTTTGATACTATTTTAAATGGAATTGTATTTTTAATCTCTCTCTCCTCAACTTCGTTGTTTGTATATAGAAATGCTATTGTCTTTTGTGTATTGACTTTATATCCGGCCACTTTGCTGAATTGGTTAATTATTTCTAGGAGTTTTACTGTGGACTCTTTAGGGTTTTCGATATATATCATTGTATCGTCTGCAAATAGAGATAGTTTGTGTTCCTCTTTCCCAATTTGGATTCCTTTGATTCCCTTCTCTTGTCGGATTGCTATTGCTAGGACTTCTAAGGTTATATTGAATAAGAGTGGAGAGAGTGGACAGCCTTGCCTAGTTCCTGATCTTAGTGGGAATGCTTCTAGTTTCTCGCCATTACATATAATGTTGGCTGTCGGTTTTTCATAGATAGCTGTAACTATCTTGAGGAAGGTTCCTTCTAACTCTATTTTGCTGAGTGTCTTTAACATGAAAGGGTGTTGGATTTTGTCAAATGCCTTCTCTGCATCGATTGATATGATCATGAGGTTTTTGTCTTTCTTGTTGATGTGATGTATAATGTTGATTGATTTGCGTATGTTGAACCAACCTTGCATTCCTGGTATAAATCCCACTTGGTCATGATGTATGATCTTTTTGATGAAGTGCTGGATTCAGTTTGCTAAGATTTTGTTGAGTATCTTTGCATCTATGTTCATTAGTGAGATTGGTCTGTAGTTTTCTTTTTTGGTGGTGTCTTTGCCATCTTTGGGAATGAGTGTGATATTGGCCTCATAAAAGGAATTGGGGAGGATTCCTGTTTTCTCTATGGTTTGGAAGAGCCTATGGAAAAGTGGTAGTAGGTTTTCTCGAAATGTTTGGTAGAATTCACCTGTAAATACATCTGGGTCTGGACTTTTGTTCTTAGGGAGTTTCTTAATTACATCTTCAATTTCCTCTGAGGTGATTGGTCTATTTAGGCTTTCTAGTTCTTCCTTTTCCAGTCTTGGAAGATGGTATTTTTCTAGAAATCTGTCGATTTCTGCTGGGTTCTCTAGCCTAATTGAGTATAGTTGTTCATAATATGATCTCATGATATGTTGTATTTCTTGGGGTTCTGATGTAATCTCTCCCCTTTTATTTGTGATCCTACTGATTTGGGTGTTTTCCCTCTTTTTTGGTGAGTTTTTCCAGTGGTTTGTCTATCTTGTTTATTTTTTCAAAAAACCAACTCCTGGTCTCATTGATTTTTTGTATTGTTTTCTTAGTTTCTATGTTGTTTATTTCTGCTCTGGTTTTTATTATTTCTTGCCTTCTGGTCGTGGTTGGATTTCTCTGCTGCTGCTGTTCCAATTCTTTGAGTTGATCGTTTAAACTGTTGAATTTGTTGTTTTCCTGTTTCTTGACATAGGCCTGTATTGCTATGAGTTTCCCCCTAATTATTGCTTTTGCTGTGTCCCACAAATTTTGACAAGTTTTCTTCTCATTATCATTTGTCTCAAGGAATCTTTTTATTTCTTCCTTGAGTTGTTCTTTGATCCAGCTGTTGTTGAGCAGCATGTTGTTTAATCACCAGGTATTAATTTTTCTCCATTGTTTCTTCTTGAAGTCAATTTTGACCTCTATTGCATAGTGATCTGATAGGGTACTTCTAATGATAATTACATTTGTGGTCTTATATAGGTTGGCTTTGTATCCTAAGAAATGATCTATTCTGGAGAAGGATCCACGTGGGCTTGAGGAGAATGTGTATTCTGCTTTCTGGGGGTGGAGGGTTCTATATAAGACTATTAGCCCTAGATCTTCTAATTTTTCATTTAGGGCTCCCATTGCTTTGCTATTTTTCTGTTTGGTGCATCTGTCCAGTGGTGATAGTGGAGTATTTAGGTCCCCTACTATTATCACATTTCCCTTCATGTGTTTCTCCAGGTTTGCGAGCAGTTGCCTCACATATTTTGCTGGCTCTACATTAGGTGCATAGATATTGACCAGGGTTAGTACTTCTTGATCTAATGTTCCCCTGATCAGTAGGTAGTGATCCTCTTTGTCTTTGATCACTTTCTTGAGATTGAATGCAATTTGGTCTGTCCCTGCTCTTTTTTGTTTTCCATTGGCCTGTATAATTACTTTTCATCCTTTTATTCTAAGCTGGTGCTTATCCTGTAGTTGTAGGTATGTTTCTTGCAGACAGCAGAAGTCCGGTTTATTTTTCCTAACCCAATTCTCTACTATATGTCTTTTAATTGGAGAGTTTAGTCCATTAACATTTAGGGAAGTTATTGAGAGAGAGGACTGTTGTGCAGTTGTATTGTGTGGAGTAGTTGTTGTTACAATCGGGGGTTTGGATTGTGTAATTCGTCTCTGAGTAAGTCATTTAGGATAGGCTTAGTTTGCACAAATAATTCAAGTTCGTTCATGTTTGAGAATGTTTTTAGTCTGCCCTTCCATATGAATTATAGTTTTGCTGGGTATTGGACCCTGTGTTGGAAATTTCTTTCATTCAGTCATTTAAATATGTCATTCCACTGTCTTCTTGCTTAAATTATTTCAAATGGAAGATCTGGTTTGATTCTTATGTCCTTTCCTTTGTACTTGAGTTTTTTTTCTCCCCCTTATTGCTTTAAGGAGTTCCTCTTTCTCTTTGTTTTTTTGCCATTTGGATTATTATATGTCTTGGTGTTGGTTTATTAGGATCTATTTTATTAGGGATTCTCTTGACTTTCTAGATTTGCCCTGAAGTTTCTTTCCAGAGGGTGGGGAAGTTCTCTGTTATTATCTCCCTGACTACCTGTTCTTCCCCTTTCCCTATTTCCTCCCCTTCTGGTATACCCACAATTCTTACATTGTTTCTTTTGTCCTTGTTCATTAGATATTGGATTTTTTCCTTCCAGTGCTTTGCCTTTTATTTCTTTGTTGGTTTCTTGATCATTTTTTGTTTGTAGTTTTTCTTCGAGTTCTTCAATGTGCTTCTCCAACTCTGTGTTTCTGCTCGTAAGGCTTGTTACTTTGTCTTTTAATTCCTTCACTTCTTTTTGTATGGAATCTTTCATGTTCTTTAACATTTCTTCTTTAATTTGGCTGATTCGTTCATCCATATATATCTTATACTCGGTAGCTAAGGTTTCTTTTATTTCTTTTATTAATTCTTGCATTTCCTTCCTCATGGCCACTTTTAGGTCTTCTTCCCATGGATCTGTGCATTTTGATGGACTTGGAAACTTGCCAGGGTTTGTCACGGTATCTCCAGATATTAGGGTTCTCCTTGATTTACACATATTTCTTTGTATTTAATGGTGCGCTTTGGAGTGCTGTGCCTTCTAATTTCGGTCTGCTTTGGTCCCCTGTGGTGTGGTGATGGGTCCCCTTCCTGAAGGTGGTTCTAGAGGGGGCTGTTGGGTGAGCTTGTTGAACCTAGCTCTTTCTTCTCCCCTTTGCTACCTAGAGGTCAGCCTTCCTTCAGTGGGTATTGTCACTTTTCTGCTCCTTATTTCTGTCAGTGGTGCAGTTCCGCTCCTGGCCACAATGGTTGCTGGCGCTGTTGAGCCTAGCTCTCTATCCTCACTCCTCTCTCTGGGAGTCAATGGAGCTCCGCCCCCGCCAAGCCTCAGTTGAAGGAGTTCCCTCAGCCAAACCCTGCAGTCTCTGCCCTCAGCCCTTGGGGAGTCCCTGGTCTGTTCCAGGGCTCAGGGGGGTGGACTGCTCTAGGTCACCCAAGGGTCCAGGTGGCTGGTCCTATCTCCCCGGTCTATTGGTCCTAGTCTGCCCCAGCGGCGCAGGGTTCTCCTCACCCCTCCTACCTTTCACTCGGGCTTGGGGTCCCGGAGCGGAGCGACTTGCTCAACTTGCTGGTCTAGGCGCCCACCTGGGGAAAGGGACTCACCCGATCCGCTCTCGCCTGCACTTGGGGTCCCGGCGGGGAGGGGCTTGCCGGACTAGGCACCCATGTGGGGGGAAAGGGGACTCACCCGGTCTGCTCTCCGCTTGCGCTCGGGGTCCCGAGGGGGGGGGGCTTGCCGGTCTAGGCACCCACGTGAGGGGAAAGGGGACTCACCCAGTCCGCTCTTGCCTGCCCGTTATAATATTTCTTAACAGCACACAAGGCAATCTAAAGCCATAAAACTTACATAACTCCTTAAACATTAAAGGCATAGTATTTTTTACATTTCCATGTACATGCATATTAGTTTAAGTTAACCTCAAATTTTATGTGTTTTTTTTTTAAGGATTAGAGTCAAAGGAGCACAGTAAAAACGGTGTTAGAGTGGCAATTGTTGTTTGCATAGGCCCACCAAAATATGAGGGGCATGGAAAGGAATAACTTTGGCCTAAATACAAAGAGACCCTACCCCTGAAGTTTTCTGGCATAAGACCAACTCTAGGCTCCAGGCAAGCTAGATCATCCAATCCAAGACATTGTCTGTAGTGCCAACACACTTTTATTTTTCACATAGTCTCTTTTGTTGGTATCATGTTTCTGTATTAAAGATCCTGGAATCTGCATATCCTACATTAAAGTCAGGGCATGGAGTGTCCTCTTGTTTCACCTCACAATTAAAGGGTAATGCAGGAAGCCCTGTCCTGTAAGCAGGATGTTGTTGTGTTAAGTCTTCTCAGTGTTAAGGGAAGTCTCTTGAGCAGGTCGATGTCTGAGCAGTGGTAGGGTCTTCCGTGGTAGAGGACTGCTTCCAGGTGATGTTATAGACAAACCTGGATGTTTCGTGGATGGCTTCCCTGGTTCAGGGTTGAATGGAAAATGCCCTTTCTTTTGAGGCCTGTGCCAGGTCGTTATGTCAATGTTCAGGGTGTAAGGTCCTTTTGCACTATAAGATTTGTGTGTTCCAATCTCTATTAGATAGGATCTTATTTGTATGTACAGTATTTTCCCATTTTAATGTGCCTATGCAAAAAAGGAGCAATGCCAAGTGGCGCTATTGGGCATATGGGGGCTATAAGAACAAGTCCAGCAATCTCCATGACATGGTTCAATCATAAGCATTAAACTGGGGGACTCTTTCACCAAAAGTCCTTATTGAACAGCTCATAAAGAGAAGATAAAAAGTACCATTTTGGTTTTAAACTGCATTCCCTGATGACTCAATATCATCATCTTTTCATGTGCTTACTTGCCATCTATACATCCTCTTTAGTAAAATATTTACTCTTATCTTTTCTCTATTTTTTATTGACATTGTTTTTGCTGTTATATATATTGATTAGATATATGGTTTGCAAATAATTTCTTTCAATATCTGGCTTGTCTTTGACCCATAGTAAAATTTTTGCCAAACTAAAGTCTTTTAATTCTGAAACATAATTAAATTCTTTTCATTCTGAAACATTACTAAATCCTTTTCGTTCTGAAACATAACTAAAACCTTTTGATTCTAAAACATTTCCACAACTGGATTGTGCTTCTGGGGTGAAGGCCAAGAACTTGCTACCAGTTCCAAGATCCTGAAGATCTTCCACTAATTTTTAGAAAGTTTGATAATTTTGTATGTTACATTTAAGTCGGTGATAGACTGAGAACTTATTTGCACATAAGGTGTGAAGTTTAGGCCAAAGGTATTTTTCAGCCTGTGGATGTCCAATTGCTCCAAACCAGTGGTCCTCAAACTTTTTAAACAGAGGGCCAGTTAACTGTCCCTCAGACCACTGGATGACCTGACTATAGTAAAAACAAGAATTATGAACAAATTCCTAGGCACACTGCACATATCTTTTTTTTCTTTTGGGGTCACAACCAGTGACGCTCAAGGGTTACTCCTGGCAGGTTTGGGGACCATATGGGATGCTGGGGGATTGAAACACGGTCTGTCCTAGGTTAGCATGTGCAAGGCAAACACCCTACAGAACAGGAACAAATAAAATATGTGGCTGCTGGCCATAGTTTGAGGACCATTGCTCCAAACTATCTCCTCCCCTGAATAGTTTTGGTAGCTTTGTCAAAATCAGTGGAGCACAGACCATGGTGTCTTGGTTACTGTCACTTTAGTAACAAGTCTTATGGTGAGATAATGTGAGTCCTTTAGCTTTATCTTCTTCAAATGTATGTTGCTAGTTGAAGTTTACACCTGGCTATTTTAATATTACCTGTAGAAAAAGAAAAGAAAAACTATGTTTTGGTAGCCTTGTCAAAATCAGTGGAGCACAGACCATGGTGTCTTGGTTACTGTCGCTTTAGTAACAATTCTTGTGGTGAGATAATGTGAGTCCTTCAGCTTTATCTTCTTCAAATGTATGTTGCTAGTTGAAGTGTTTACACCTGGCTATTTTAATATTCCTTTATTCCAAAGAAGAGAGTTCTTGCAAAAGTTCCTCCTTTTCTTGCTGCAATTCCTGCAAAATCTCTTTGTTTTGTTCCAGTCTGTCCTCCAACCACTGCAGGAGAGGCCCGCTGACAGCTGACATCTGACTGCAGAGGTTTTTCGTGAATACTGAACCATTATGGATCTTGGTGACTGTGTCCAGATGTGTAAGGCTGTGGATCCTCCTGTAGGCGTCCTGTTCCTCCTGGCACAGGACTTTGGGCAGCTCCACTGCTGATTCCAGGCAGACCTTCCCGATGGTTGTGTGAGGGACTATATGGATAGGGATTTCCATTCTCTCATACTCTGAGCTCTTTTGGGCCTGTATGGATTGAAAGCAAGTGTAGAGTACCCTGCCAGTCTTTGTGTTTTTATCTTCTATGAAACAGGAAAAAATAAGTCCTACAAAGCCTTGATCCATCATTTGATACATGGCCTGTGTGCGAACATCAACATGGGAAGGCCAGACGGTGATGTGAGGGTGGGAATGATACCAGCCCACCACTCTCATGGAGCGGCCTGTAAGCTCGGCCAACCTCTCTGCCTCTGTGGAGGCTGCAGACAACTGCTCAGGAGAAATTTCTACTCGGTCTTTCCTCTTGTCAGAACGGCGCAGGATGATAACAGAGTGGATGTGAATGACTTTGATGGTATCAACCTTTTCAGCAACTGTGTGCCGTTCAGATCCAATGCATGCAAATTTGGCGTCACTCCTTTGGGGGCTGGTGTCATCATTCACCTCACCGATGCACAGCCCCATCACTTCCTCCTTTTCGGTACTCAGAGCATGGCTGAGGCAGACGAGGTAAGCGTTGGAATCCAGGTGAACCGCCTGCACGGCTGGCATCACCTGCAGCGCCATCTTGCCAACACTGCAGGCGCCACGGCCCACGGCGTAGGCCCGCTCTGTGTAGGGCCAACCAAAGGCTTCCGGGTGCCGGCTCCAGGGGCGGAGCGTGGGCGGGGCCTCCCATTAACAATTTTTAATGTAGAAATGTATTATTATGTTTTTGGCCCTATTTACATTAAGTAATCATTAAATTGGAAGTTTAAAACAGAGGGAGGAAAAATGTTTCTTCTACACTCTTGATCTGCATTTGAGTTGATGGTCTAGTGGGAGGGAAGAACCAAGAATATAAGGATAATTAGTTTAGGATAAAGTAAAATTAAAAATTATTCTACGTTTGGACAAGAGAGATAGCATGGAGGTAAGGATTTGCCTTGCATGCAGAAGATCGGTGGTTCGATTCTGGCATCCCATATGGTCCCCTGATCCACCAGGAGTTATTTTTGAGCATAGAGCCAGGAGTAACCCCTGAGTGCTGCTGGGTGTGACCCAAAAACCAAAAAAAATTATTCTATATTTAAAGAAGCATTAATAAGTGATTATTAGAATATGGTCTCTTTAATTACTGATTGTGCTAATATAACAGAAACTGTACAAATTATAATTCTTTAAATTCTCTGAGATATAAACATTACTTCATGGATGCAGAAAGGTGTGTGTCCTGTGACTGCTGTGTATTGTTTTCTGGAAGACCTACCCTTTCACTCTTACCTTGGGTGTCTGATGGTATATATTCAACTAGCTTCCTGACTTCAGCATGTTCATTTTCTGTCTCCTACAGTACCTTCCTGAGATAGCCCATAACTGTCAGTCATGAGGTAATTTGTCCATTACAAGCTGCTGTCCTTGCTTTGGCTTGATCCTCCATCACTCTATTAAGATGTAAATTCCCTGGGAAAGAGCTACTGAATGAAGGGAGCCTGATACCTCATTTGTCTATGACTCATTTGGGCCAGTACTGGCCTTCTTGTATCTGCTAGCATTCTTTCCATTGACTATTTCTAATTCTTTGTCCTATCTCATCTTCTTAGGTCCACACCAACTCCCTTTCTCTTCACTCTAGTCTATGCTCTGAAGTTTATTTCTAGAGTTATCTTTTTTGTGGATATCCAGGCTCCTCCTATCTTTGAGTCCTTGTTTGCCCTTATCCTATTAATATAATTTAGCTCCAGGCAAGTTATATTAGTAACAGTGACATAAAGCCCAACACAATAATATGATTACTAGAGCCACTTAAAAGGCTGAAGAGATAGTACAGTGGTTAAGGCACTTGTTTTGTTTATGGTCAACCATGGTTGATCCCTGAAACCTGTGTGGTCCTCACGTACTGCCAGGAATGATTTTTGAGCACAGAACTAGGAATAACCCTTAAGTATTCTCAGGTGTGGCTCCAAAACCAAAAAGGCAATAAGGAAAATAAAAAAAAGGTAAATATTAGAGCATTGATATAGTTTATTTAATGGGGATAACTACCTGTAGATGGTAGAGGAGCTACCATTTGCCAGACCCACACCCTTACAAAATAGCAGTTCTGTTTTTTATAAAACAAAACAAAACTGAAGCTCAGAAATTTTAATTGTCTTAGATCACCAATAGAACCAACAGTGAAAGGGAAGTATGATTGATGCCCATTGTCCATGTTCTTCACAGCATGGAGGCTTTTATTTCAACTATTTTCTGAGCAGTGTCAAACAAGATGAAAGAGGTACTTTTGAAACCTGTGCATTATATTTACATTTAGTTTTTAATTTCTGACTATCATTTTTGTTTAGAAATTATTAAGTTGTATCATTCTTTTATAGATGCAACTGAATAATATGTTAGTTACAATCTCAGTCCTGCTCCTCAGTAAGACCTGCTGGTTGGTGTCTTTTTTGTTGTGTATGACCCTGATTAGTATCATTTTCATTTTTTTGTTTTGTCTTTTGGGTCATACCCACCAGCGCTCAGAGTTTACTCCTGGCTCTATGCTCAGAAATCACTCCAGGCAGGCTCCAGGGACCATTTGGGATGCCGGGATTCGAACCACCATTCTTCTGCATGCAAGGCAAACATCCTACCTCCATGCTATCTTTCCGGCTCCTGATTAGTATCTTTAAGGGATCACTACACCATGTGCTTCCCCTGTTCTGCTACTTCACTTCCAAATAAGCCTTAAGAGTGGTTTTCAGTGGTTTATTGCTGTTTTATCCTTCAAAGTGAATATCAGCTGATGGTCCTCTTCAACTCATGGACCCAGGTCATGTGGCACATGGATCTAGCTAGAATGTCTTTATTTACCAAGGCAGCTAGGCACCCTGTTTGTTACTTTCTGAGAATTGTGATTCCCATATTTATCTCATATAACATGTCTGGTTTAAAGGTTGAATGCTATAACATTAATTGGATGGAGTGCTCAAGCTGAACATTGTCCTCACTGTTTGACATACTTCATCTCTTTGAATCTTTATAGTAATCCAAGTGGGAGACAGCACCAAAGTCATTTGTTCATTCATTAATAAATAACATGGAGCACAATATGTTTCAGGTAAGAGATAGGTTTCCAGATATTACGGGTATGGGCAATTGAGAGAGAGAGAGAGAGAGAGAGAGAGAGAGAGAGAGAGAGAGAGAGAGAGAGAGAGAGAGAGAGAGACAGAAAAACAGAGAGAGAGACAGAAAAACAGAGAGAGAGACAGAAAAACAGAGAGAAGGGGAGACAGAGAGAAGGAGAGACAGAGACAGAGAGAGACAGAGACAGAGAGAGACTTTTTGTCCTCCTGAAACATAGACACTGAAGCAAATAATTACAAGAACAATGGCTGAGGTAATGCTGTCAACATAATTAGTATTACCACTGAAATATCTATAGGTTCTAGGTCTATGTTTCCAATTCTTATGCCCTTATCTTTTCCTATCATCTGCATTTCTTAATTATTCTGTGAAACATCCTTACTGTTGCCCCATGTTTACAATAAAAAATCCAATTTTCTTTAGAGACCACAGAAGTGTAAAGAGGTATACAACTTGCCTAAGTTCTCTTCAGCAGACTTGTTTTGAGGGACAAAGATGAACATTTTGGTTAAGTATATGGCAGGCAATAAAGGGAAGGGCCTGGATGCCTTAGCTAAAATTTAAACTGTACTATTGATTAGTTGTTTCATTTGGAAAAAAATCACATTTGTGTCTTAGTTTCAACCCTCCCTTCCCAAAGGGGAATAATAGTAGTGCTGCCTCATGTTATCCTCAATTAAAGAAAAGAAAACTAGAAAAGAGACAATGCAGAGGTCTAAGGCCAGTGGAAAAGCCAGGACTCATTTTAGCCATCTTGATTGCAAAGAAAATGTTGCTAGCATCATTACTACCAAGGCCTGCAATAAAGGCAAAATAAATGTTTGGATCCTCAATCTATTATTAAATATGTGAAACAGGGTGAAATGCCACAGTTCCCCTGGAGAGATGGCACTGACATTTATTTTGCCTTTTTTTTTGCAGGCCTTGGTAGCAATGACATTCTGGACAATTGACAGGATAAGAGCACCATTTATGGAAAGAGTTCATTGAAGAGAAATGTGCTTAGATATAAGCCCTGGTATAAATAAGCCCTGGCAAGGAGCCCAAACTTGAACAGGATTCACTGCAGGTAAGACCCTAATTTCTGGGTGCCTGGGAGGGAGATGATGTGCACTTGGTTTGGGTAAATATATTTCATTTCAGAAGAGAGCTTCTCTTTAGGATAAAAAGAACCCTCACCTGCCAGAGGTGAAAGAAGGAAACAGTGCCAGGGAAATGCTACTTTCTTCCCTGAAGCCCAGGGGGGTATTCAAGGTATCTGCTTTATGTTATTCATTCAGTGATGGCCATGCCAAAATCTCTTGTTCTCTGAAGACAACTGTAGACAGTAAGCCTGGTGTTTCTTCTGGGACACATACTCACACCCCACACAGGCTTTGGCTGGTTTTGGCTCCTACACTGCCAGCAAACTCCCAGTCTTTGTTTCAAGGACAGCTGATAACCCCCATTAACATCTTGCTGCAGAATGCTGGCAGCCTCACAGGCCCAGGCCTTACCTCAGGGCAGATTGCTCCAAAACATTCCTCCCCCCAACACAACCCTATTAGGACCAAACATGTTTTTTCTTTCCCCTCAGACATGCATCTTCTTGTCTGGCCTCTTGTTTTTCTCCTGTTTAGATTTATGTAGAGGCTTCAAGGAAAGGCCCATCTTCACTAGCCTTGGAAGCATATCTAGCTTCTAAGCAGCAGCTAGTAGTCACATTCTAGACCACCCTATTGACAATACAGACCAGCACTTCTCAGCCAACAGGGGTCTGTGAGATATTTCAGAGGGGTTCACAAGAACATATTGTACTTAACAGAGGGCTATGTATGGCACAAGACTTGGGGGGCAATTGGTAGGACCAGGGCACCACAGGAGGGAATCAAAGCTGGAAGAGGGCCATGGTCAGAAAAAGGTTGGGAAACACTGTTGCAGAGGACAGGAATATGCACACAGATACAAATGTAAGTCCTCTTTACATATCTTTTCTTTAAACTCAAGTTCTGATTTTTCTTCCTTTTCCATGTCTCTCAGAAGTATTCCCTTCCTTTCAGTGCTATCAGCACACTCTGATCCAGAGTACTGATGTGTGCCTGAACTTGGCCAGTAACCTCCTAACCCACCCCCTTAACTTCCCAACTTCCCACTTTTCTCACTCCAATCCATTTCCAGCTTTCTGAAATGCAAATCTAATCCAGTCAGGATGCTCCCAAAGGGGGTCACTCTTGCTGAAAGTATTTCTTTGTTGTCTCTCTTGCACTAATACCAATAGCATCTGGTTTATGGTAGCTGCTTAGTGGCTTAGTAGAAATGTCTAGAATTAAATAGAATTAACATCTCTAGGAAGCCCATGAAATATCCATTCTGAGACCTCCAAAAATGTCTTAGAACTTTAATCTTTTCCTTATCTTCCTCTTTAGACTCTCCTGAATCCCCCCCCCCTTTTTTATTTTTAGAGGATATTTGTACCTATAATTTTGTGACCAGTGACTTTGGAAACCCTGGCTGGAAAAGTCATTACTTATTCCTCCTGGGTGTGTGATTGTGGAATCATATGTGAAGACTATGTTCAATTTCTAAGAACAACTTCTGTACTCTTCTGGTTCTACAGCAGTTGAATGGGAATTCCTGTTGCTCCTTGTCTTTGCCAGAAATTAATTTTGTAGATTTTATTTTTCCTGTTTGGAATTCAGGCATTCTAGAGGGTGTGTCATGGGAATCTCACTGATGCTTTTATGAGATGCATTGAATTCATTGCTTCCTATAGCTGAGCAATATTGCAACTTTTGAAGGTGGTAGTGGGTTAAATCCTCTTTCCCAGCAGTACCACCCACCTCTCTGTTACTCAAAAAATGTTTTAAATATAATAAAATATGTGACTTCAGGATAACTTTATGGAAACCTAAAAGCATGGTTGTAGTGAAAAAGCAAGTAAATAAGCATGTGTGCTTATACTTTTGATCAGATATGTGATGCAGTGCCTTAACTACTGTCTTTTCATTTTTATCTTTGACATGGACTAATTAAAAAACACATATGGGATGAATCTGGGTCAAGAATCCCATGTGATAACTACATTGAAGTAGATATGCAAAAGCAATTTACATGGTTTTTCTGGAAAAGATGATACCTTCAGTCATTTTCACTGAAAACATTCTAGGTAGCCTAATCTAGCTGGAAAATGGGCTTCAGCAGTGGTTTGATAGTGTCCAATAATTTTGAACAGCACATGCCTAAAGCAGAAAGCATACACTGTTGAAAAATTGATGTCTTTTGGGGAGAACTAGTGCTAGTGTTGGATATGTTCCCTCTTGTAATTTGCCTACTGATGGAAGAGAAATTTCCTATTATGACGACTGGAGTTTTTCTGTAGATACTGTGGTGAAATCTCAGAGGCAGTTGATGGAAGGACAAAGCTTACTGTGTGCCATTGAATTGTTTTGTGTCCAACTTTGGATCTCTCAGCACATAACTCTGATGATAATGTAATGCATTTGAAACATTTGCTTATTGCTTTTTATCTGCTGGAATGCTAAAAAAAATCTTAGGGACTTAGTTTCAGTGTTGAATATAAGTTAAAGTCAGTTTTTTACCTTGTGGTCTGGAGCTGGGCTGTTTAAATTGGACCAATTTCATTATTGATTTCCTTCCCTTCTCTATACATTGCTCCATGAATTTCCCCAAAGTCATTTTTCTTGATGTCATGCCTTTGAAAGTTTGTTGGGGTGGAGGAGGTTGAATGAGTTGCCGACATATCAAATGCTGCCTTCTCTGGAGTTGTTTGAGTTTGTGGTTTGGCCAGTCAGTTGGCAAATTTATTTTTCATTACTAGACCAATGTTTTCCTCATTTTTTCTCCTAGGATGTAGCTATTGGAGTAATACTTTGGACCTTAAGATAAGTCCAATGAGTATATGAAGTTGTTCTGTGGAACCATTTATACATTATATATACTTCTATTTTATAAATATTGTGAATACTAGACTGTGTAGCATTATTATGCTATAAAAATCAAAACCTCATGAGTGGTTCTTAAGAAGAAAGAATCCCTGATCAAATATAATTAAATACCTACTTTAAAGGGTCACAAATATAAGTAATCTTATAATAGGATTTTAACAGTCTAATAATAAGGAAACTAGTTTAAATTTCTTTAAAGTAGTCCAAAACTTATTTGATTAAGTTTTATTATTTAGTTTTTTTGTTGTTTCTTTTTCCTGAGATGACGAAGAATTCCCTCCAATATCAGTTTCTTGGTATATAAACATATAATGGAATCCTAGTACTTGAGTCAGTTACATACTTCGAGAAGGTGAGCAAAGAGGAATAATTGAACTATGAGAATTGGATGTCTATTTGTCCTATTATGTCCTCTGGTCTTGCTTCAGTGAGCATTTAAAAGTATTATACCTTAGTATTTTTAAAATTCTGGGCTCACATATTCTTCTGATTTGGTGGGTCTGACTTGTTCTAGGCTCATGTTTTTTTGACTGTGGGTCTGACAAAACCTTTCTCATGCTGGGTATTTTTAACCACATAGTTTCCTGATGTCCCAATATCAAAGACCCAGTATTTTTCAGGGCCCACTATTGTGTAGCTGCATTTTTTCCTCACTTTTCATTTGCATTTATTTAAACACAGTTCTCAAAACACTTGAGTAAATTGGGCCTCCTTTGATAAGCAAAGATTCTTAAATAATATTTAAAAAATGAACAGGCAAAGTCTTCTAGTCTTTTAGTCTATCCACAAGTATAGTGTTCTCTTCTTTCTCCCAAAACTCTGAAGCACCCAGGTTTTTTCATATAATCTAAAAGCTAGAAGAACAAGAGTACATTTGTTGTGGAACATATTGTCTTTACTTCTTTATTTAATTTTTACTAATAACTAGTTGAAAAACCATTATCCCATTGTAACAGCTTCAAGAGATAGTCTTTTTAATGTGGAGCTGCATTTTGATGGAACTGCATTCATTACACTTGACATAGTTTTATGATAGAATTCTGCAGTCAGAGCTCTGGATTTGTATTGGGGTTATTGAAGACTTTTGAGGTCTCTACCAAGACAACTATAGTATCAGGAGATGTATTTTACCTTAAGGTCCTAGAATTATAGTTGTTTATATTACAACCTGGTGCAGAGATCTTCCTTATAGTAATCAATCATTAGATAAGTTTGAAGATTTTGTATAATAAATGATGCTGACTCTAAAATTTTGAAAGACTTACCAAGAGGTATATATTTTCTTTGTTGGTAGATAGTTGGGTATAATATATTTTACTTTGCTTTGAGAGGAGGCTACATTATAACCAGACCACATGGATCTCAAAATTCTTCACTTCCAGTCTTCACAGATAATCTTTTTCATACTTTGAGTTTTACCAAGGCCTTTAGAGCACTTTCCACTACTTGGTGATCAAATCTAATTAGTATAATGTTATCAATTCATTAAACCCAAATGATCTTTTGCTAAATAATCAGATAGTACAAACTACATTACAACAAAATTTTGGAGGCTATTTATTACTAAGGGAATTTTAACTCTATAAAATTGCGTATTTCCTGTAAATAAAAATTTCTGAATCTTTATTTTTCTTTTTTCTTTTTCTTTTTGGGCCACACCAGTGACACTCAGAGGTTTCTCCTGGCTATGCACTCAGAAATTGCTCCTGGCTTGGGGACCATATGGGACACCGAGGGATCCAACTGCAGTCTGTCCTAGGTTAGCGCTTACAAGGCAAATGCCCGAGCGCTTGTGCCACTGCTCTGGTCCCTGAATCTACTTTTCGATAACTGTTTTTAAAGTGAATTATTCAGACCAGTAGTCACAAATCATATATAAACTTTATAAATTTGTTTAACAAATGCCCATATCTGGTATAACAACTGCAATGGAGTATACCTTGTACAATAATTTATCTAGTGCTTTTTAGAAACCTAGAATGTTGAATTAAATGGATATATGCCTTTGACTCTTAGGATGCATGTAGGCTTTGATTTATTTAGGATTAGAAATAATTCATTTATTTCCATTCTGTCTTCCACTGTTTTCCTCTGCCCAGTCTGAGACAATATTCCACAAGGCAAGTAGCAAATTTGCCAGTAGGTCAACTTGACTCTAGATTTGGAAACTGGAACAATGAAAACTAAGCAGAAAGAAATAGACCCATGAACTTAATGAATTTATTATAGGTAAAAGACTTGAGCTAGGATTACTACAAATTATGTGATCACCATAAATGGTAGTTCTAATAACTCTAACAGGGTTATCTTTGGTGTGCTTTGGAATTAGTAAACACTCACAATTTGTAGTCAAGGGATCTTGAGAGAACTGGATATTTCTCTTCATTTGGTATAGATTTATTGTGTAAATAATTGTAGACCTCTTTGAAGAAAATCTGGAAGAATCATTATTTTTACACTTTCTTGTGTTGCAAATCTTTCTTCCTGGGAATCCAGGGTTTTTTCTATTGAGGTATTCAAATTCTGAAAATTGGCTAGATTGGGCAACTATGTAAGGAAATTGTGCTTTTCATTAGTATAGTTGGCCTCAGGCTTCTGCCTATCATCTTGATTTAAAAATAAACAACTACATTGCACAATCTCTTTGCTGACTGTCTATCTTGTCTGGAGAAACATGGTATTCTATTAACTAAACCTTACATCCTTGATGGTTAGTGATTCCTGGCTGCCATATCAATTTGGCTGACCATTTCTGTAGTTTTATTTACATGATTTATGAAGTTATGTCCTGTCTCCTTACCTCTACCATCTGCCTACCAGTAGGAAATTCCTACCAGCTCAATCTGGAGAGGATAACCATCGCTGAACTTCTTGACAATGCTGGTGCTCTCCTGAATATGTTTTGTTCTAGTCACCTTGGTAACAAGAATGGTCTATGGAACTATGGAACCTCCCAAGAATATGATCAGTATCTTGCTATTGACTTTATTATTGGAAGCTTTTTCTTATAAATTTTTGAGATTTCTTTCCACATGATGTCACACTGGTTCCCCAGTGTTTCATGTTATTTGAACAGTAATCAATATAATTAAATAACAATTGGGAATCTGTGTTATAGATCATATCCTGACACTGAAAAACTTCTCTTTCCAACTTTACATGCTCCTTTATTTAACTTAATACCTTCAAGATCCATTTATGATATTCTCTCTCCATTCTTACTCATGTTTTAACCCAAGTTTGTTATTCATTTGAAAACAATTGGCTCAATCTGTCTTTGCAGAACCAGAACTTTCCTAGTAAGGTTAAGTTGAGGTTTAATCATAATGGGGTCAGGGTTGTCAGGAGAGGAACTTGAGCCAAAGCCTGAGAAGGGCAAACACAGATTTATAAAGCAACCATCTTATTTGAAACTGCTTTGCAAATTTCAAGGGAGATTTTATGAGACAGGAGACTTAATGGGGTTCTTCTTATAAGGCTACATTTCTGTAGCCAGCGTATTCAAGGAAGACTG
Source organism: Suncus etruscus (assembly GCF_024139225.1). Lineage (NCBI taxonomy): Eukaryota > Metazoa > Chordata > Mammalia > Eulipotyphla > Soricidae > Suncus > Suncus etruscus. The sequence continues at coordinate 41,539,499 of NC_064858.1, forward strand.
ACAGTTCAAGATTCCCCACTTTGTCTACTGAGCTATTCTCATCTCAGGACTTCTGGTATCCACTTTTACTTTTCTTGGGGCTTAAATGACATTAAAAGACTTTCTGGAGTTCAGAATTTAACCTCTAAAGTTCTATTTCTTTTGTAATTAGTCTTCCATCTGGGTTTGGGGTTAATTGACTCTAGATTAGAATGAGTTTTTTCATCTACTGCTGACCCTCATTAACCTTCATATTTGAGATAAAGAAACTGTGGTACATATATACACAATGAAATACCATTGAGATGTGGGAAAAGATGACATCTTGCTGTTTGCTGAACCTGGATGAAACTGGGTAGTGTCATGCTAAGTGAAGTGAGAAAGAAAAATAAAACCAAATACCAGATTATCTCAGCCATGTGTGATATAAAGAAACAAAGAAAGAAATTAGTTCTCAATAGGAACACTTGAAATAATGCAAACAGAACCGCACTTTGAGGCTGCAACAAGGGCTGAGGAGATAGACTATGAGATAGAGGTTATTGACATCCTAATGGCGGTAGTGGTAAAGTGGCATTAAATATATAAAATAATAATATGGAAGCTGTTGTAATTCACATTACCTCGATTTAAAAGCATCACAGTTGGGGCTGGAGAGATAGCATGGAAGTAAGGCGTTTGCCTTTCATGCAGAAGGTCATCAGTTTGAATCCCGGCATCCCATATGGTCCCCCGTGCCTGCCAGGAGCAATTTCTGAGCATGGAGCCAGAAGTTTCCCCTGAGCACTGCCGGGTGTGACCCCCCCCCCAAAAAAAAACCCATAAAAGCATCACAGTTGATTTTGATTGGTGAACCATTGATCTTTACCCAAGATTTTTCTTCCCCATACCAAGGGCACACAATTTCCCTTGTAAAGATCTTTTGCATAAATCTTACACCTGTGCTCTAATCAAAGGAATAAAATAATTTTTGGGCGGTGACCACATCTGGAAGTGTTCAGACCTTATTCTTGAATCTGTGCTAAGGGATCATTCTCATTGTATTATGCTCAAGGGACTTTATATGATACTGGGATGAAATTCAGTTCACATGCACAACAAGTACCTTACCTGCTATACTTTCTGGCTTCCAAGAGGAAATTCTTACCAGTACAGCAAGGACTATTACTCTCAACCATGTAATCCCCAGTAGAGGTGTGGTTATCATTTCTAGCTGCAATTTATGTGATTGATTCTACTCCAGAATCCATATAGTTGAATTCTAGAGGCTACTATGTTATATTTTAAGTATTTAAAATGTTCTACATGGATGTGAAGATATAGTACAATATGTAAGACACTTGCTTGTATGTGGCTGGCCTGAGCTAGATCCCTGGCATCCAATCTGGGCCTTTCAGTTCCCCTCATGGTGATTTCTGAGTGCACAGTCAAGAGTAAGCCCTTAGCATTTCTTGGCATGGCCCCAACACAAAAACAAAACAAAACAAAACAAGTCTAAGAGATTTCTTTGCAATTGATTTATAGAAAAACCTCCTAGGAGAAATCTGTAGGTGGGAGAAGCTTCACAGAACAAGAATCAGCAGAAAATAATCTAGATAGAGACCAGACTAAATTCTAGTCTCAAGTCCCACAGGAAGCTTAGTATATGAATGATGCTATAGAGCTGTCTCATCTTGAACCATGGGGAAGAGTTTTTGTTCTATTTGTCTGTTTTGGAGTCTGCCTCTGAGCAATTTTCAGCAAGTAAGGCTCAAGATGAGCAATTGAAGT